>NC_051138.1:13461753-13588756 GCF_014839805.1 Manduca sexta
ATTGGATTCCTACTGTTAAAACATTTTGGCAAGCTTCATATAACAAGATTTTGTATAGAATAGAGAATTATATTTTACAAACCCAATAAACTATTTAATACTTACTGGTATTTGTGAGTTGTGGGTACTCTACCAACATTACTCAAATTAAGTGGGATACAAATAAATGCATCACTCTACTATTACTGAAATTAAAGGGAATAAAAATAAAATCATGTCGAATTGATAACCTCCTCCTTTTTTTGAAGTCGGTTAAAAATTAAAAGCACGGAAGTTGTTCGCGATGAACAAAAGAAAAATACGGCATTTAAGAAAGTGGTTCATAATTCCTTTTTACAATGTCGTCGCAGTACAAAAATTGGAAATAAAAAAGTGTATGAGTGAATGGCTGTGGTGCGAGCGGTGCGTTTTTTGTGACGTCTTTATGACGTAGATGCGTGTGGGCAATGTAATTGGTGGAGTGTATGGCTCGATATAATTCTAAATTAAATGCGTCTTAAACCAAAGGCGATACGGTCGAAATTAGGGAATTCCGGCGTTGACAGAAGTTCTCTCAATAATATCCATCATCGAGCGAGGTATTCAAAAAGTTTTCACTATTACCCGATTAGCGTTACATCATACGTTAATCGATATTAAAAAAAAAGAAAATATATATTATATCATATTTTTCGCCAATTTTACTATTTTTACTAAATTCGCCACATTTCTCCATATTCCCTGATTCGCTCCATCCGAGTCCGCGAACATTTCTCACTTATAACCACAAGGGAGCGTTTTCTCACATCCCTTAATCATGACAAAACTTAAATCTCCCAAATACCGGCACAGATCCTCTATTGTAACTTTCAAACGTTAATAAAGTGAAGTTGCATTGCCTGAGCTCTTAATAAGGGTAAGAACTACGCAAGTTGTCAACTAGGTATATCGTAAAATTAAGTGTTTTTGTTGTATGTAGTGTGTTGATTAGGTCATTTTGTATAAGTCTGGCTTTTGGTAAAAAAAATGTGTGTGTGTACGTGTACGCACCTAAGAAGTCATACTACTTTGGTATATACGTAATAAGGTAAAACTCTTTCTAAAAATTTTGACCTTCACGTTCAGCCTAAGAACGCTTGTAAAGAAAACGACATTAATAATAGAAAAAAAAGGTATTTAATACATTGAAAAAATGTTTATTATAACGCATTATCTAGTTGAATAAATTTTATTTAAAATTATAAAATAATTATTTTTTCTGGACTTGTGATGGTGTGCGCGCGCATCGTTGTTAATATTTACTCACATAATATTTCCCTAAATAGCAATTTTAATTAGGCACCGACTCCAAAATTGGTATCCAATATATACCTGTTATGTGAAATTATTTTTTTGGTTTTGAGTGGTTTTTGAAGGCGGTTTAATTTTTTGTTTATTTTACATAATAACATCACAAATAACTTCATAAAAAAATCATTCAAAAAAGAGAAAGCATTCAAAAACAGATGGATCAAGTACGTTTGTTAAAAACTCGTAATTCAACAAGTGTCTGCGACGTCGTAACGCAAACTTACCTCGTTTGAGGTGAGCCGGTCAAACTTTAGACATGAGGTGTGGTAGCCAACCTGAACGTCCCAATTACCTCAGTTAATACCACGGCAGCATTATCCTTTTGTCAATAGTGGCGCAGTTTTCACTCGCTCGTGATGTGTTTGGTAAGAGTTTTGAAACATTTTTGTAAAGTATTTGAACTTAATTTATTTTATCATGACCTAATAACCTGTGCACTCAATACGTCAGATTAGTGGAATCTGTTTAGATCCCTTAAATATATTAGCTACAATACCTTACAGCATTGTTCGTTTATGTTGTATTAATGTGCATGCTGTTAATATATAAAAAAATGCTGCCTAGGTGGCGTAGTTGTATGACCGTACGACTGCAGTGCTGAGGTCTCGGGTTCGATCCCCGTGTCGGGCAGTGATATTAGGTCTTTCTGCACAGTACCAGCTCGGAGTCCAGAATTTACGTCCGATATAAAATGGGTGCACCAGATGCAACACTGCCTATCCCCTCGAGAATGAAAGGCGTGAGTGTGTGTATAGGTTAGTGAAGGGATAAGGCGATAAACTAAATAGTAATTACAGCCAGTTACAATAAAATACTAACTATGAACTTAAGCCCTAATTTTTCCAATCGTAATAATTATTCCAATCCATCTGGAAAAATAGTAAATTTATAGAAAAGGAATATTGCAATGGAACAAGTACAGATAAAAGGAATAATGTTATCTGTAATTGATGACATATTAATCAAAGTTTTTGGAAAATAAAAAAAAATATCAACAGATATATTTTATTATGTTTTCTAGTCCACAATTTTAAATAGGAAGTGATTTATTTAATACCTATTGCATTGATTTGATACAATCCGCAGCCACGTCTGCTGAGCCACTGCAGGCGCCTTCATTGCTCCACTCAGGACAGTCCTGCAAACAATATTGCAATATACCGGTTATTAAAGAAAAAAATAAAATTTCCAATAAACATTTTCTCAGTATGAATGACATTTTCCGTAAAAAAAATTTATCGCTTTCAAAAAAAATAAACACGGTTTTCGTACATTTGTTCATGTATTTATCTAACTTAACTAAGAATTTTAATGACCAATGTTAAATTATTACTAGGCACCGACTCGAAAATTGGTAACCAGTACATAGGTAATGTTAAATTATTTTACGGTTTCAGTAGTTTTTTAAGGCGGTTTAATTTTTGTTAAAAAGTTTAGATATTTTGCTTTTTTGTGTTAGTAAAAATCAGTATAATATGTTGACATCATTTTAAGATTTTTCTGATGTATCACTAAAGTCAAGGGTCCAACAACAATTAAATTATATATATGGCACCAAACAGGAACCACCAGCTTTCAAATAAAAAAAAACATCAAAATCAGTTCAATCAGTCAAAAGTTCTGAGGTAACAAACATAAAAAAATACAGTCGAATTGAGAACTTCCTCCTTTTTTAAGTATAAAGAAAACAAGACGAATAATTTTTAGTCACTCTCATAACTAACTGATCAAATTCAAAACTTCAAATTGCCTGTACACTTTTATGTTCTTACCAACATTTTATTTTTCTAAGCAAAAATAAAACGAATATCGTATACCTAACAAAAAAAAAGCGATGAAATCGCACTTGGAAAGGCGATTTCAACTTTTGAATTTATTCAGCTATTATTATGATTGATTGTTGATAGCTCTGACAGACTTATATTTAACCTAACTACGAAAATAAACCTTTAATTAAGTCGTCATTATGATTTTTCGTTTAAAAGTTATTGCCATTGAAATGAAAAAAAAAATCAGGATTTTATCGCGGTGTTGCATACTATTATTATCTTCCGAAATTTCGATGACTGCAGAATTTATGGTCACGGAGTGACTGAGATGCTGGTAGCCTGAAAAGTCAAAGTTACAATATGATTTATAATATATAATTTATAATTACAGTATGATTTATAAAACCGCGATAAAATCCGTAAAATAATCATTTCAATATCTAACTTCGCGTAAACATAAGAAATCAATTCTATTAATTTACCACACATGGCGAGTAATTTTTCCTAGTTCGGCTCTAACATCGTTTATTAAAGTGATAAGAAACTAGTATACAGACACTTTTGTCAACAACTGTAACTGCCTCACAAAGAACTAAACTTAAGTTGATTTACTATTTCGTTCCTCACGTTCGTTGAGATCGATATAGTGTTAGGAAACCTCTTTCCTTAACAATAATCTTAAAATAGAATGGCATCCAACGCTGTGAACACATGGATGATAGATAGCATAGCAATAGCATAGCATGTTGTTAATCAAATCCTGGTCTTCCACAAACAAAGCCGATTAAATTTTTTCTTGAACTTGAGTAGGGACGCAGTCATGCCACTCGTCTGATGGTAAGCATTACGATCGTCCAAAAACAGTAGCAACAGCACCCAGAACTTTGAAATAAAAAATAATGCGTGGTACTCCACTCATCACTCCGAGACATAAGATGTTAAGCCTCATAATGCTCAGTAATTACGCTGGTTACAATATCCTTTAATCCGAAACAACAGTGCACACTACGCTGTTGCTCCAATCAATCAGCCTGTCGCCGTTCCCTGTTGAACGTAGGCCGTACCAAGTACACGCTGTTGCTTGGCGATAGAAATAGACGTTGTGGTGTGACCTTGACCCGACCCTCTCTTACGAGAGTCCCGCCTAACCTTAAATTGATAACAAGATTTTTTTCACTACTCACCACAACTAAGTGCAAGGCCACACACGTGTGCAGTCTCTTTAGATCACACAAATCATCCGGTCCGTACTCGCTTATGTCGCCGTCTACGCAGTCCTCAACTATACTGGCTTGGAGATCTTTATCATCCATTTTGCTTAGTAAGGCTTTAAAGGCTGCTTTATTAATAGTTCCGTCATCAGATGCAAAGCCTCTCTTTTTAGCTACACAAATTTCTATTTCGCACTGGAAAAAATGTATTTTGTATTATGTTTAAATGTAAAGATAATTTTATTAAACATAGCCATCCATATACCATCCTGTATAATCATCATCAGCCCTGTATTATAAACTGTCCCACTGTTGGGCACGGACCTTCTCTACTACTGAGAGGGATAAGGACTTAGTCCACCGCGCTGGCACAGTGCGGATTGGTAGACTTCACACACCCTCGAAATTACTATAAAGAACTTCTTAGGTATGCGGGTTTCCTGACAATGTTTTTCCTTCACCGTTAAAGCAAGCGCTAATTCACTAAGAATACACACATATTTTTTTTTGAAAAGTCAGAGGTGTGTGCCCTTGGGATTTGAACCTGCGGACATTCGTCTCAGCAGCCCGTTCCATACCCAACTAATCTATCGCCGCTTTATCCTGTATAATAATTATTATACAGGTGGTGCTGACTATAAGATTTTAATTTCGCATAGATGTAGGGCTAGCGAACAGTAATCACAAACATATTGAGAAAGTAACATAACCAGAGAAATTTAAAAATAAAATAACGAACAGAGTAAGTAATAGGAAAATACACCAAAAATATCAAATTATATAAAAAAAAAATATATAATTTTATTTTCCACAAATATTATTTAGTTTAATTTATTTAACGAATTAATAACTATAATAACCAATATTATTGTTATTAATTGATTATTTTAACAATTTTTTTTTTTTTTTTATAAAATTAACAGTTCTTTCATTTTATAATTCTTTTTATGATTACTGATCCTTACCATGTGTGAAATAAAAGTCATATTATTGGCCCCACTCTGTATAAAAAGATTGCTCTAAGTATAGCTCATACAATGATATGTGCAAAACAAAATATAAGAAATCTATACATATTATAAAACAAAGTCCCCACTTTTGCCCGTTTGTATGTGATCAGTTTTTTCAAATTCTGCTGAACTGATTTTTTATGAAATTTGATATGGAGATAGTTTAAGACTCTGGGAAGGTTTTAGGCTACTTTCTTCCCGGGAAATATATAGCGGGACTTTTGTCCCGTAAAACTCCGTCACGCGGGCGAAGCCGCGAGGAAAAGCTAGTAAAAAATAAACCGCGATCTAGTGTAGTGTAAATATAAAAGCAGCTATTGTCCATTCCTAATTCTTGACTAAATACCATTAACTGCTATTTCATACAAAAGTTCAAAGCCAGCACGATTATTCGGTATTTAACAGTTATAAGAGGTCGGTTTATATCTAGGTTAAGTTAATATTAGACTAACAAGTTCATGCAGCAATATATCGCGCGAGAATTTCCAGATGATTTTACATTAGTGGCAATATTTGAATAATTCAAAACACATGTAAATCGCCGCAATTTCAATTTTAAAATATTGCAGTTATCTCACCGTGGTTCATTATATAGTAAAAATCACTTGCGGAAGATAACTTCTGCAAGTTTTTATTAATCTAAATCTGGCTTAGGAAATACTCACGGAGGGCGGCTTGCCTGGTAATTGCATACACTCTTTTAGGTCTTCCGTTAGGTCGGTTGAGACATATTTTTTTTTGCAACATCGTATACCTGCCTGAAAAGTAAAAAACAATTATATCGTAGATTTTTTTGTTGAAGAAAAAAACCTAACGGTAGATATTGTAACTTTGACTTTTCGGAAGACCAACACTTCCGCAACTCATTGACCATGAAGGCTGCAAAGCCTTCGAAACTTCGGAAGAAAATTATAATACATACAGGGTCATCTTGACATTGCGTTACTAAATGAAACCAAATACTCGTCTTCACCTTTCCTGACATTGTGCCAAAAATCATTCATTAATAACTAATATTTTCAGGAAAAATCCTGTTTTTAGTTTTCTGATTTTTTTATCATTTTGTAGTTTAATGCGAATATAGGGTGTCCGTGGGTGTATTTTTGACTGAAAATATGATATGCCGCTGCAACGAATTATCTTAGAGTAGTAGTATTAGCTTTAGGGCGCTTAAATGTAAATAACTTTTCATTAATATTTATTTTGATCGAATCTTACACTTTTTTATTTTACATCTACGACTCAAGTAACTTATTGTAAAGTGTTATTTTCAAGTAGATAAGTATGTGGTTTCATTTAGTAATGCGATGTCAAAATGACCCTGTAAAAAAATCGCGATAAAATACGTAAAAATAGGTTTATTTAAAATTACATTATTTCTACTGCATTCTTATTGTTCATAATATTTACGTTTCTTTACGGATATGATTTTTGAGTGTAAATTCTTAAGGTTGATACTGATTAATATAGTAAAATAACTTACGGGATGAATCAGTTGGCCACATTTTTGCATGAAGTCCATCCATTCATCGTCGGCCTGAAAATATTATTTATATTATGGCAGCGTCTAGCGAAATAAGAAAAGTTATGTATTTTAAACAATTTCATTCAGGAACAATAAATATTATACCTATACAGTGAACGTGATTTTCTGTATCTATACTTTACTGGTGGTATGTCTCTCATATGTGAGAGTCCGCCTGGGTAGGTACCACCGCAATGTCTATTTCTGCCGTCAAGCAGTGTGTAGTCACTGTTGTGTTCCAGTTTGAAGGACATTGTAGGCAATGTAACTACTAGACATAATAAGACTTAGCATCTCATGTTTTAGGATGTCAAGAGCAGTGGAATACCAAACAATACTTGGTAATTCAAGTTGTTGAATGATGTTTCTACTATTTATGGACGGTCGTACTTATCGCTTATCATCAGGCAAATGGCAAGCTCATCTGGTCATTCAAAGCAATAAAAAATACGTAGAAAAATGCATCTGACGGTAAGTACAGTAGGGTCCAATAGAATGTCGACTGATGAGAAATGAATACCCTTCGGCAGTCGACATAATTATGCCGGCCTGTTGGAACTGGATATACACAGGCTGATACCAGAACGCAAAATACTTACGCGGGCCACTATGGCGGGTTTTAACACCTTTTATACAGCAGTCGCTATCCGGGCGGGCAAAAATATCCTACCACCAGCAAAGTCTAACTTTCCTTCAAACTGCTTAACTGATCTGGATGAAATTTGGAACACAGATAGATGACCTGAATTAACATACTACTTTTATCACGAAAAAATACATAGTTGGACATTTATTCCACGTATACGCGTGCGGAACTGGGTAAAACCTAATTCAAAAGTATATACTATATTCTATTGATATTACCTGGACCAGCAAAACACACGACAATACTAACAATAATGCTAAACGATACATAATGATGCGTTTAAAATTTCGCACTGAACTCGGATGTTTGCACGCCTTTATTTATGAACACATCGTTATAAACGTTTAGTAATTCCGTGCCTAAACACCAGAAAATTATACATTTTATATAAAAATAAAATCTCGTATGTGTTAAGTATGTGTTGATTGTTGGTTTCCCCTTGGTGTTAAAAATAGAAAAGTGTAAGTTGAACTCACATACTGAGAGCTCCGTCACTCCCGTGTCTTCTACCTTTTTTTTATTATCTGCCAAACTTCATATTCAATCAAAATTTCGGGGTACCACCTATTACATTCTTTAAGGTAGAGCTCTATTTTGAACAAACCGACTGCGTGGCGCAGTCTTAGTAACAGTGCTTTTTAGCACGCGATGCGATCTTCTCTAATTCTGCTCAAGGATTACCAAAATCAATGTCCTAGCCTGATCAACAATCCTTCGCTCCTTCAGCGTCTAATTTCTGTACATGGCCACTGCTGGTACTTCCCTAGATACGGTACTGCTTAGTAAATATTGTTACAATTAGTTTGCACACGGAACCCTAAAAAAACACGAACAATGGGTTGTTATCATATTATTATGTGTGACAACACTTGCGAAACTTGAAGAAAAAATTATATTCAAAATTATATTCCTAAAATAGGTATTCACTACAAGGATTTTGAAGGTAATTAGTTTCCCGTAGTTTGCCATGTTGTTCCGTAAAACAAACAATTAATTCGGTTTGCTAATTGTTTGTTATTATACCATTACTGCCAGCCTAATAAGTAAGGTAGTTCTTCTTATGCTCAATTATCTTATTTAATTATAATAATAATAATAATATCAGCCCTGTATTATATACTTGCCCACTGCTGAGCACGGGCCTCCTCTACTACTGAGAGGGATTAGGCCTTAGTCCACCACGCTGGCCTAGTGCGGATTGGTAGACTTCACACACCTTCGAAATTCCTATAGAAAACTTCTCAGATGTGCAGATTTCCTCACGATATTTTCCTTCACCGTTAAAGCGAACGATAAATTCACAAAGAATACACACATGATTTTAGAAAAGTCAGAGGTGTGTGCCCTTGGGATTTGAACCTGCGGACATTCGTCTTGGCAGTCCGTTCCACACCCAACTAGGCTATCGCCGCTTATTTAATTACTTTAAGTAATTTTGCATTTCCACTGGATGGCGGACTGTCGTAGTCATAGCCAAATTGTTGCCTCAACATATCTTAGAAGTATTCCGCAGATAAGATTACAATTTATAAATGGAGGGATTCCTATCAAGAAAGCCTAAAATACCAGATTTTCCAGAAAAATGCCCATTTAAAATACGAAGTTGTAGCTTTCGGTAAGTAATAAGTAAAAGATAATAGGTAATATTGATGATAAGTATTTATTAATAATTTTGTACGAATGCTTGTCATATGGTAACCCCAGTCGCATCGACCTCGCATCGGCGTGGGAAAGTCACAAGGAGATTTTGGATGTCAATGCTCTTGGCGGGCCTCGGGCGTACGAATTACTATAAAAAATTATGGCAGATGCCACGCAGAAACTGCCACACGTAGCATGGTGCCCTGTGAATATACAACGAAATCACGCTCTCTGTCTGGCGAGGTTCAAAATCTATTAATTGCATGTGGCACCAGTAATAACTGAAGTAAGTTTATCCCATGCTCTTGGTATTCGAATCACTATGACAATGTAGATGTATAAGATGCCACACACAAATTGCCATTCGTAGCATGGCCTAGTGGTTCAACACACACGCTCTCTGTCTGACCTTCACTCTAATATCAGAAATTAGTACAAAGTATTAAATAAGGTAAACAGCATTTCTTTACAGAAAAACCAATACTCTTACACGTCTATATTTTTAGTCTTTGAAGGAGTAAAAAACAAGAACAAAATAATGTAATAGTACAAAGTTATGGAGTGATCTAATAAAGTATTTTATTGCCAATCACTCAGATCCGCCCACAAGTACTAAATCAAATGTTTAGAATTTTATATGCACACGTAACCGGTTCCCTAGATGGTGTAGTATAAAGATTTTTCATGCTCGATGTATACTTTATCGTGTGTACTCGATTCGTCGACCTCGTATTTTTTTTTTTAATCTTTATTTATAAGGAGCTTGGTCGTTATTTCACGACTATGTCGCTCCGTACGTCCACTTTTACCCATGTCTACTAAATTTTGATAAAATCAAAATTTATTTTTAATAAAGCCTTAGCCTCTTCCGATACAGGAATGGACAAGAAGCTATTTATGCTGCCCACATTGAAGCTTAAAGTATGAGGTCCACTCCGCACACATTCCGACAAAACAGATCTCGTATTATATAGAGAACACATTTTTTATGAATGAACGAGTATATCAGTTTGAGGGACACTACGGAGGTAATGATAATATTAGAATTCTTATTTTTTTAAATATGGTTATACCGTTTTATTTCTTATTTTGCCAATGTCGAGTAGATAGATGGTATTTAGATATTAAAAATGTTGATCAAAATGTTATTATAATTAATAACTTTCGATCCGGAGTGGACTAATAAAATTGACAGCGGCAAAGAGCAAGTTATAGTATAACCTGTTTGACATTAACATTAGATATTTGACTTCAATCTGTTATCATCTTGCCCTTAAATGTTTTAATTCGTAGTTCCGATGCATGTTACTATTGTTTGGAAGGTATATCGTTACAGTCAAATGACTTGCTACTCATAGTCAAATAAACAAAAACCTTTAATAGGATTAAAAAAAAACACAAAGTCAATCCACTTGCGATTTTTGTTTTATTTGCTTCACAAATTCCTGTCATAATCGACCACAAATAATATTTTGATTTAATTATAAAGAATGAGAAGCTAACTCAAATTTCACTGCAAATGTATTATAAAGATTATAATTCGAGCGACGCCTGCCACGTGGTGATAACAGAATGATGTCGTAAACAGACAGGAAACGACGTGGTATCATTCACTTCATCCTTAAGGGGTGAACTCAGCTGATATTGATTAACGAATGATTTATAATGCGTTTATATTACAGGTCGTTTCCTTTTTTTATCCTAATTTGAGTAATTTTGTCGTTAGTTACGTTTATATCGCTTAATAGGTCCTCTTTGATCAGTTCCTCACATTTTCACACTCTCTTTTAAAACCTTTTTTTATCAATATCGCAGCACCTTCTGACGCAGGAGCCGACAACACATTATCAAATTTCCCTTTAGTATTTCCATACGGAAGACGTACGCTATATTTTGTCGGAGGTCCAGTCCACACACTCCGACAAAATACTTCTTCCCGCACTCGCACAGCCGTGTTAGAGGTCCAACCTAATTTCGCTCCCAAATGCGATGACAATTGATACGATGTCAAATTATAGTCAGCTAAGATCGTTGCTTTTTAATAAACAAATATAAACAACGTTACTTGAAAGCATCTTCACCGGTTACGTCAATTTTAATAGTAGGTAATGATTGTAAGACCTGAGTTCAATTTATTAAAAAACGCCGACTCGGCTGATACTAAGCGTTCAAATAAAGGTTCGAGTTTTTTTTATGAAGTAGTTCATTATCTTAAATGTTTTCTTGATAATCTACACGAAGTTGAGATTGATTCACTAATACGACCCTAAGTACTTAACGAATATGCGATTGACTTGTTATATTTACTTATGCAAATACTTTGCTGGTGGTAGGATATATTTTATATCCGGATAGCGACCACCGTACACAAGGAGTTAACACCCGTCATAGTAGCCAACGTAAGTGTGTTGTGTTCCGAGATCAGCCTGTGTATATCCGGTTTCAACAAGCCGGCATAATTGTGTCGACTGCCGAAGGGTAATCATCTCTCGTCAGTCGTCATTCTGACACCACTTCACTTATCACCAGGTGCAGTCACTTTGTCGTGCTCGTAAAAAAATATTAAAGTATACTATACTGATACATTGACTATAATACAAGCCCAATATCATGAACCATTGCGGGCACGAGCCTCATCTACTGAGAGCGTTGGCAGATTCCACATACCTTCAAAATTATTTGAATAGGTATCTACTTAGGTATATTCTCCCCGAGGAAATTCTTGTGCGCACGGTCTCAATACCGAATACACACCCATACACAGGCGACATTTGCCTCGGCTTTAGGCACTGAGTTTAATGTGTATGTACTGAGGCCCTGAGAAGAACATGGGCAATCATAGACATACTTTTATCCCAGGATATTCAGCGAGTCTCTTATTCCAGAAACTCTTTCACGCGAGCGAAGCCGCGAGAAGAAGCTAGTTAATTTATTAAAATAATATACATACACACTCACGCCTTTTATCCCCATAGGGGTAGGGTAAAATAATATATAGTATAACGCGGATTGCATTTCCTTAAATACTCCTTTCTTGGTTGTAACTACACATTGAGGCCTATGAGGGCTCGGGAACATTTCCTGTTCTTCCCCGCTCAGCCTATACAAAGAGGGTTCTCTTCCTTCCTCCACACTTCCTTCCCACAGATATGCTCTCCCAACTTTACTCTAGGACCCTGCAGTAGCTAAGCCGGGAGATTCCAGTATCCCATTCGCAGGCTTAGACTGCGGGGTCCGATACACAAAAAACTTAGGTATGCAGGTTATGATATGAGCAATTTCAATACGAGCTTATAGTGATTCCTTCTAGACTGTAAAGATTCAATATTGCTTTGGTGTCGTGCATTATCAGATCACTTGCCATCAGAAGACCAACTTGATCATGTCCTCTCTATAAACTATCGTACCTAACATATGTTCACCGTTGATTCTGTAAAGGCGACAGGAAAATCTGACGAGGATAAAATGCTCCTTATGGCTATTAGGCGTGACGTTTCCCGAGGATTGAAGTGCGTTCGACCGTGACCGGCACGTACGTGTCCCGGCCAGTCAGCCGTGACCTTTTAAGCGCAAATTCTCTCTTGTGCCAGAAGCTAATTTGAAAAAATGTCCTTGATTTAATATTAGGTATGCTGGGTGTTAACTTTGTTTCCGATATAGCGATGAGCACGCTAGTTTTGGGATGATGATGTCAGCGAAGCATGTGCAGTTGCGTTTCTGTGGAATTCTTCGGATATACGGCAGCCAATCTTAATAGACATCAGCCAGATACGCAGGAGATATTATAGTGCACAAGTATGTGCGCAACATATGGATACAATGCATTTCTATTCCTTCACTCTCATAGTCTGATACAATGTCATGACCGGAGATAGACCAGGCGCAGGACCAACGCCTTTACGTGCTTTCTGAGGCACGGTGACATCACAACCAGAACTCCTGACTCCGAGTGGCGACTGAATATTTTTTAAGATAGAAAAACCCAGTCATTACGCTTTTGGCTCGATTCGCGATTCGAACCCAAGACCTCAGAGCGGTAGTCGTAGCGCGTATACAGCTCAAATATTCCACCGAGGTAATCGACAATTGTAAGTAAAACAAATAATCTGCAAAAGCACATTAAATTACAGCGTTCATGTGAGTACAGGTGTTCAACCGCAACTAATAAGTGTTTCGTGATCTAAATGTAGTTGCGGTGGAGTGCTGACCGCGGCCGTACCGCTGGTTCCGACCACTTGCTTCATTGGAAATATTGGATGATTCCGTGTTTAGAATTTCGTTGCATTCAAATTCTAATGACTTCATTTTACTAACTATATTTTGCGACTAAAAACTGACTTAATGGTAGGTCCTAGTCCAAATGGCGGTTAATAAGACGAGCAAGTTTACGGTTGACAGAACTATGCTGGCCGTTTTACTAGAATTACATCGGTCGACCCGGAAGCGATTATTGGGAACGAGCCAATAATGAAATTTTTCAGCATGTGTAGCTATGTTGACCTGTGTGCATTCGGTTACAAAATAAATGAAGTAAAGAAAATATGGACTTTATTCTCTTAGTCAGATAGTCTTTAAAGCTGATTTTTAACGATCAAACATATTTTATAGAACGAATAAGAGTAATCTTGAGATCACGTTTTCTTTAAATAATTACGTATCAATATGTTTTTAAAATCACCCCTATATCTAAAATATTAATTACATCGAACAAAGACTTATATAAAAAAAATAATTAACTCCGGCATTCATAAATGAAAAGGTTCGAGAGAAATTTAATTTGAGACCGTATCGCACAATAAAACACTTAAAACATACGTGTGGTTGGACAAAAGCGGGCACAATTGATGGCCGGATCGTGATCTGACTACTGAACGGCTGCAATGGAACCTGTATTACAAATAAACGCGACTACATTACGATTGATTATCTATAAAATAAAACAAAGTTCCCGGTGTCGTCTGTAAGTGATCGATTTTCTCAAAATCTACTGAACGGATTTTTGTACAGTTTTTACTAAAAGATAGTGCAATTCTTGAAGAAGGTTTAGGTTAATACCACATTACGGTTTTATGTAAATTGATTGAAATATAACGATTACTGTTAAAGAGGTCGCGTAGTTGTAGAAAATCTTGTGAGTTGGGATTCACGCGGGAAAAACTGTGTGACACACAGATTTTTACGTTGGCGAAGCCGCGGGCACAGATAGTTTCTATAATATGATGTCAATGCAAGCGACATAACAGCCTCGGCAGCGTAGTTATATTGGGATTACAGTGTTGCTATCTTAAATAATTAAATGTAGGGCAAAGTGACGTTTTCCGCTATCAGTTTCTGGAGTCCAAAATTGTGTTATAGTGACAATCGGTCGTCCACAATTAGGTGACATCTACCATAGCTGGTATAGTGATGGTGCGTTACATCTTTGCCTATCCTAGAACGGATAATGGCATGATGCTAGGTTATGAATGCTAGGCCTTATTGATAATGTTTCGTCTCCGTATTTTTATTCTCTTACAAACGTCTATAATATTTTTGAATGTGCCGTAGGGGATACCAAAGCATAATATTTATAAAGCAAAGTAAAGCCAACTGGTTTGAAGAAGTAAAATGAGATAAAAAAAATGAAACAACTAAGATATGCGGAAGTGAGAAAATGTTAGCAAACCTTTTAAGTCTTATCGTTACGACCACAAAGGGTATATATTCATCAATTCTTACAGCATGCGTCATAAAAAAACTTAATAAAGTTCTTATAATTCTCTCTATATTCAATAGTTAAAACAAATAACGTTTACAACAGACTATCCCGCTTTCACACCCACTACTACAACTCCCGTAAGCCAGGATCGGCTCTGTCACGCATTTTATGACACCGAGTGGATTTCGGCGAATCTACAAATATAAATTTAGTGGAAAAAATCAAAACTTTATTATAAAATCATAAGTCTGCACTGAGCAATAGAAGATTTTAATGCAATGTTGTATGGTTATTAAAATAAATTTTGTTACTTAATCATAATTACTATCCACGCCAACCATAACTCATTTTAATGCTGAAAGGACAATGAAAATTGCAAAATTAAATTTGACCCGCGGTAATAATATTCAAATAAATTTTTCTTTACTTCAGTGTCACTTGAGTAGGGATCTATAGAGCCACTCAAAGAGGTTGAAATGAAACGCTACTCAGATTAACTGATGGACGGCTCACTAAAACATTTCTGTTGAAAAGTGCGAATAAATGAAAGTACTTTTTCTTATTTTAAGGGTGGTATCATTTTTAATGGAAGGTAAATTGATTAGTGCAAGCCCCGATATTTTTAAAGCGAAAATTTTTTCGTGTTCATTTATAATGACGAAGCAACGAGGGTCTATCTGTGGCATCGAAGCTCCCAAACGAATGGACCAATTACTATGTGATTTTTTTTGTATGGAACCTAATGTGATCTAGGTATTTCTTAGCTATACTTATTTAATTTATGAAGATCTCTTCAGGAGTTTGAAGACCATCGGCACTTCCCACTTTCACAGGTCCGATTGATTTGAAATCTCGTGTACAATTACGGTAGTATTTCAAGATATGGTGACCTTGAGTTGATGCTGCAGCATCTAATAGTACCGGGATATCCGACTCCTCAGTAACTTACAGGAAAAACATATTATATCATATTTGCGTTCATAAGAATGGACTAAATTAGTTACTAATTAACATTTTAATAACTACTGCTGAGTAAGTTTTTTCACTTCCCTGGCCCAGGGTTCGATTCCCCGACCTGAAGACATTTGGGTCAAAATATTACTCAGTACTTACGAGTATAATAAAGTTAAACAAACACTTTTTTTTTCTTTTTAGGGGCTTGTTATGTCTGGGGTTATTTTTTTGTTCACTCAGCCTATGCGTTGCTGTCAACGGATAGTTTGACGCCGATAAAGCGGTGTGTAAAACAACTTTTCACTCAACCTTTTGAAAATTTAATTTCTATAATGAACGATGCAGTTATAAGATTTAACGATAATTTTCAACATTATTTAAATTTGAAATGTCTTTCAATCGCTTGTGCTCTTTAATCGATCTCAAAAGATTCTGAATATGTTTTCTACGAGGCAGCGCAAACTAAATTGCCAACGCAGCCGAGAGTTTCAGTGGCCCTTTTAAAATCTTCGACGGCAAAGCAAATCGTCGCATAAAGTGGATTTTAAAGGAGTTGCTCTAACAATGATATAACATTCTTTCTCGTCGCATTCCTGTATGGAAATTGTGTTTCGTTCAAAGGAACATGCACTTCAGTGAGCTGTTTGTTTTAAACGAACTTATTTTGTTAAGTTACAATTCAATGACAGCTGGTGTATTTTCCAATAGTAAAAGATTATTCAAAAGACCATCAATGTAATTATATAAACTAAATTAAGTTTAATTATCTAATATTCTATTTTAGTCCTATAAGTTTGTGTTTATATTAATGTTTGTATTACCATTCAATTCGCGTGGAAAGTAAAATTAGTTTTTGAAGTGGTAACGGCCATTAAAATTTCTTTAATTTTATCTTATGAAAATTTAAGGTTTTTGACTTCGCAATAATTTCATTACAAAAGTCCGTTTATTGCCTTTCAAAGTTGCATCGTTATTAGTTGTAATTTTGGCACTATCTTCAAATTTAATATAAGCACGTTCCTGCGTTAAGACGTCTTTAATCACTTCACTTGTGTATCTGAAGTTGTTACTCAAGTTACGACCAGCGTCATGAAAGTTCGTCTCATTTATTTGACTTCATGCTGTTATTAATTGTCTGGTTATCCGCAACAAGTTTATTTTGGAAATTATTATTTGGGATTGCCATGTTAGGGCTGTGAACTTTAAAATAATAATACGACCCCAGTATTATATACTGTCCTACTGCTGAGCACGTGCTTTCTCTACTATTGTGAGGGATTTGGGTTTAGTCTACCACGCTGGCTCAAAATTCTGATCAAGAAAGAAGAACATTAAATGTAGTTGTAATTGC
This sequence comes from Manduca sexta, assembly GCF_014839805.1. Lineage (NCBI taxonomy): Eukaryota > Metazoa > Arthropoda > Insecta > Lepidoptera > Sphingidae > Manduca > Manduca sexta. Next base: position 13,478,888 of record NC_051138.1, read on the forward strand.
AAAAAAATAAAATACTGACAAATTGTACCCAGTTTATAAGGGGTCGTCCACTAATCACTTTTTTGAGATTTTGGGGAGGGGGTGGGGATTTTTAGTCTAAAAAGTCACTAAAAACATCACGTGATTAATAGATGACCCCTAAGTATTATGTGTCCGGTGAAACAGTCGACATCTGCGTGGTGCTTCACAAAAAGAATTACGTGAATTTTTGAGCTTTTATCTCAAGCATCAAAGACCTACAGAATTAATGCCACAAACTATTAGTCGTAAGCCTATACTCACAAACGAAGTTGGACCAAACAAATACTATCGTTTTTCCGATTTTCCTTCCTATTGAGTAAACACACAAAGGAAACGTACTAATTTCTTGTAATCCATCCGGTTTTTTCGAGGAAGTTACGTAGATAACCTTAGTTAGGAGGATATTCTTGCAAAAATACACCAATCAAAGAAAAGAACAGTATAAGCCACTTAATATCTTTTTTGTATACGAAAAAATATAATACGTTTTTGTATCAGAAAGGCATCGCACGTACAAATGTTTTATGATTAGTGAATCTCGCCACTCTTGAAGTCACAATCCGAGACGCATTGTGAGAGCATTGACAAGTTTGTAAAGAAAAGGATAAGTGTATAAGAATCTATCCACTCATAATCTATACAAGTGCGAAGTTATTTCTTCAAGCCCATGATTATGACGCCGTGGTACGATCAACGATCAAAGTCGAGCCTTGAGAACTCAAAGTGCTGAAGATAACATTTTAGACACTACAAACGCAATGAATAGAAATCGCTACATACATCACAATAAATAAACAGAATGGTAAACAACATAATCCATAACATTTACAACTAAGATTGGAACCGCAATATTCCATTGAAGCAGATACAATCCAGTTTCAGCCCCAATACGCAGGGGCGTAAATTCAACACGGCTGAGGCAGCTTTGAAGGTGCTTGCCGAACCAATATTGACATTAATGAATAAGAAGCAAACATGGGTGAAACGGAATGCCTCGACAAGTGTCGATACTGCTATATTCACACGGGAATTGTAGACGAAATTGAATTCTATTTTATCAGTACACTTTCTAGAATAAATATAATGAATCATGATGAAAAGGGGTTTAAGTTAAAAAAAAAACAAATGAAGATAATTATCATTGAAATAGTGTCTATCGGTTTTTCTATACAAATAGAGAACACCGTCATGTTGTAGTCATTAACAATAGAATAATTATTAAACAACCGTATGTGTTTTAGTCTGCGTAAATATCTTAAATCCTTACCCGAATTAAAAGTCCCTTTCTCTACATTACCGGTATAAATTATATGATTATGTTTAACTAGACAAAATTTCTACTCACATATATTCACCGGTGTAAATGTAAACATTTAATAAACAATCATCTTCACAAACTTCCTCAATTATCATCGTCCTAAGCACGCAGTCCATCTGAAGGATAAAGTCGTGTCCATAATATGAACTTTATGGGTTAATATCAAAAAACGTTAGAAACAAGTAAGCCATTCCACTACGGCAAACTGCTCATAAATACGTATCAATTAGCATATCGGCTTGTGAACAGTACCTTAAAGCGCTGGCTATGATTGGTTTGCGTTATTTATCACTCTCGATATGAATTACGGTTGCAGCCTCCCAGGCCGAATGCTAGTTAGTTATTCAGCATGCATCATGTACGCAAGGAAGAGCATCAAGTTGTTTACTTTCATTTTGCAATATTCCTTTAGTGCCGAGTCGAATGCTTGTTTATTACGTAATCGTGATTAGAGTGTTGAGTGGATTATTCGAACATCGGGGAATATGATTTTTTCCGTATTTCTTAGTATTCATGAACTGTGTTGTGTGTATGTTTTTCCCTATTTAGGTAGTTGGTATCTTGTATTCTAAAGTCTGTCTACATAATTTGTACCACTATAGTTATTTATATAGTTTTTTCACCAAGTTTACATGTGTTGTTGTATTTCAGTTTGAAGGTCATGCAATCTGGCCACTTATTAGGATATATACGATAAGTCATATTGGTAGGGCATTTAATATCTCAATGTGGCGGGCGTGGTGTACTTGGTAATTCAAAGTTATTGGTTATGTTGCTACAGCCTTGTCAAAACAAGCTGTTGAGATTGTCATCATCTCTTCGTCATTAATGATCGTATAAGCGTTTCGGTGTGCTTTTACTGTAACATTATATTGGATTTCATATAAATAAATCCAATCAAATATAACACAAGCACATTTTTGACGAATTGTATCCAAACTAACAGTTAAATAAGGTGGTTACAACGAACACGAAAGGGGCTTACATTAGCATAGAAATAGGTTCGTGATCCACTTCGGGCCGGTTGAGCGTGAATGTTATCGTTCGTAATTAAGCTGTCGGCGCTTGTCTAGGCTTCTGATAATTTTCGACTGGGCGTAAACCGTTTAGCTGGTTGATTACAGCACTTTCAGTTTTGAATAAGAGCTGGTTTTATGTGATAGATTAATTTTCTGATTTTAAATTTGGAATTGTTTGCTGGAACTGTAACGGTTCATGTCAACGTTCATAATTGTTACAAATAAGGCGGAAAATACTTCGTTAAATTATAATCAACTGCTGATGATGTAGTTCAATTAATTTTGAACCTATCTGACAAAACCCTCTCTACAAAACTACGTTTTCTGTCAGTATAAAATATATCCGATACCGTTCCACTACCAATCCATGAGTTTTCTCATGAATCTACATGACCCTATACAATTCAGCTATAGCTATCAGGAGCAATCTATCTTAATCCACGTGCGGCCAGCATAAGCAAACCACTTGCTGCATCAGCAGAGCTGGCTTAATAACTTCGCACCGAGACACAGCCATTTCAAATTAAGTATTTATGCCAAAGGAAATGTGTGTCTTATCAATATAAATGCTAAGGTATTTTTTCCAATAGGATAAAAAAGGTTATGTTTTTCACAACAAGGGTTTCGGAGAAGGTGGAGGGCCAGGTCCACTGCTTGATTCGTTGCTCCCCCACTGATAGAACGAAGATCTGAGTTGTAGGTAAACAATTGGAAAAAGATTGGAAGAAAATTTAGAGCGGAGAAGATGGCAAAAGTACAGGTATGTTCGCGAGTACTTTGAAGTCCTTTAAATACCTATTTTATATTTACAGTAATAAACCACTGCAATACTCAAGCAAAAACATGTTAATTGCTAACAGAGAAGATTAAACACTCTCATCAGAATTAAAATATAAAACACGAACATTGTGGCTGAGTACGTTACAGAGAGAGCATGCAAGAGAAAAATCCAATAACGACAACACTGGATGATAGATGAAACACATTAGCGACAAAGAGCCGACGATGATAATTCACTCGAACAAGCCTAGATTTAGAATTTACACCCTTATTGACTTACAGCGGTGCCGTGTATATGTAACGGATGTTTAATTTTTCTTTTTGGATGTTTTGGTACAGTGCAAGTATACTTGGTGTGTAAGTATGTAATCGTATTGTGGATTAGCGATACGCTCGCCTCCTATGACATGGGATGAAATGTGTATGGTGAAAAGTGGATGCTTTAGTTGCACTTCTGCCTAGCTTTTGGGATAAAAGATGTGAGTGTGTGTAAATTCCTATCACCAGGAAAGAAATGAAATAACTTCAAATTTCACACGTCTTTGCGGGTGATAGTTTAGAATTAGTCCGTGGAGTGAAATTGTAAACCAGCGAAGTTGGTAGGAAATAAGACACTATTATCATGTTTCAGATATTATTTAACCGAGTTCAAAAAAGGAGGAGGTTCTCAATTCGACATTGCTAGTGAAGCTAGATAAATACATGAACAAATGTACGAAAACAATGTTTGATTGTTATTAGACACCGACTTCAAAATTGATAACAAGTATGTAGGTAATGTTAATTTTTTTGGTTTTTAATAGTTTTTGAAGGCGGTTTATGTTTTTTGTTAAAAAAGTTTTTATTCTTAAGTAGTTACTTTAATCTTTACATCTTATTAAATTTGAATGCAAGAAAATGTCTTTGGTATTAATTCCGCCTGTATATTTCATTTATTAAATAAAATACGATATTATGTCGTAGGTAATTACGTCTGCATTTAATTATATCTGCTTAGTTCCTAATCTTCATTAAAACCTTTAAAGCTTTTTTTAAGTGGATCGCTGTATTATCCCAGTAAAGTGACTTCACTGCACCTGATCTCAGGAGTCGGGTCCAACAAAAATTACTAAGAGAACGACGTTGCATTTCTGAATAGTGGGTATATTGAAGATAGTCTACAATGTTTTTATTTAACTTCTATTTAAAGGCTCCAATAAAGAAAGAAGGATACACGCTGTTTAACAAACTGTTCCATGTTATAATAGTGGAAAGGTAGAACGTTATACCAATAATGTTAACAAAATGACGTTAAAAGTCGGCGTCATTAAGTACTTAATGTACATCAGACCACCATGTTATTAAAATAAAGTAATGATAAAATAATAATACATAGTTTTTTATCAAGACTGCCACGATAACAGGCAGTGAAAAACAACTGCACATTGGCATAAAATTCACAGTGGTTGGTGATTATAATAATGAAAGAGGAACAGTTTGTCCTGGTAATGCGTTTTTGCTCGTATCCATTGTTTTATATTGAAAAAGATAATTTTGGCGTAGAGTTCATTTTGTAAATATTCGAAAACGGCTAGATTTAACGAAAATTAAGATTTTAACGTGAAATGGAAAAAGAGGAAATTTTATTGTAAGACTTTTTCTTTCTTTTTTTTATTGCTTTTAATGACGAGACGAGCTTGCCGTTTGCCTGATGGTAAGCGATACGACCGCACATAAACAGCATCCAACACCTTTAATTACAAAGTATTGTTTGGTATTCCACTGCGCTCGATATCCTGAGACATGTGATGTTAAGTTTTATTATGTCCAGTAGTTACACTGGCTACAATGTTCTTAACAAAAAAGTGACTACTGAAGTATTGCGGTGAACGCCAACAATAATCAACTCGTTCATGCAGGATTTATAAAAGAGGAAATTGACGATTACGAAACTAAACGAACTATTTTATTTATAAGCCAGTAGCCGAGTGATGTAATCAAGCATATTACACGATCTCCACTTCCAATCGCCTATAATTCTTAAAGATTCAAGGGTGTGCGTATATGCTTATATTAAAAAGACAAAAATGAGATCCTAGACTAATAATGGATTAAAAGTTTTTATCCTACGTAAACAATATTAAAGTTTTGGGTGGTAGAGGCCACACACTTAAACTTTATATAGAATATGTCTGTTGGAGGACAGTAATGTTACGGCTCGATGTCGCGTCCAGGACGAGCACGGTGTGGATTCAATTCGGGCATATGTGGAAGTATCAATGGTGGAAACTAACATTTTGTAAGCTGCCGGGATTCAGGGGCATCTGAAAAAGCCAATATTCGACATAAAAAACAAACTTACCTGAACATTGGCAGTATGCAAGGCACACAGCTGCATTTGTTTTGTTTTAAAACACGTCTTATTGATACCTAATACAACAATAATCATTGTCATCATTTTGTCATTATTTTGAGGAGTCCCTCTGTATCTTCGACTTCTATGGTCTTATACCAATTAAAGTAAAATGGGACTATCCGAGATTTATATGAAAACGAACGAGAAAAGAATCATTTGAATCGGACAACGGATTTATCTCAAAATCTAAATGATATCGTTGAACAAAACATAAAAAATACGACGAATTCTTTGGTGTAAAAACGAAATTTTACAGCACTATTCATTCCCAACCACAAAGTATAGGTCGATCGCGGCCGTATATCTACTGCGTCGAAGTCGTAAGTTTAAAGTTTTAAGTGAGCTGTCCGGATTGTTACATCTTCCATATTCCATCTTGGGCAAGCTACTCCCCAACTAAGATATTTAAATCACGAATAACATCCACTTTGAGATGTTTTCAACAATTTCATTTTGATTTCGAATTCAAAATTGTAGAGGCTTTATACTTGACTGAAAGGAAGCTATTCTTTTATATTTTCATGTTCAGTACGTACTTTTACTTTAATAGGATGTCTATGGGTGTAAACTAGTAACAATAATATATTACAGCAGTCCAGTTGGCCGAATGCGGGCCCATTCGTATCGTCATATACGACGAAACATATTGAATATGTATTTTTTTAAAAATATATTTAGATTTTCCTGTCTGCAATACCTTATAAAAACCAATTTGATTATAAAGCTTATTTTTGAAATTTTCAGCTAATTATATTTAACGTACTTCATCTGGATTTGTGTACAAACTGTAATTAGCTCATTTGTTTTTCCTTCTTATAAAACTGTTTTAACTTTCTTGCAAAATGCGCAGTTTAATTATTAACATCTTCAACAAATCTAATCCTCATCATCTTTAGACAATAGACATGGCACAATTTGTTGTTGGCAATTTACTTCGTAAGAGTTGGTATTGTCATATACAACACAGGTTATAATTCATATATCCTTATTATTTCGTCATACACTATACAGGTTGCATTTAAAATATTCTTATTGTTTTTGTTTAAAAATTATCAATTATTATCCACATTTAATAAAGGTTATTCACGTGTAAATATTATTTTTTGTGACATTAAGATCAGGGACTGGTTAAAGTAATAAATTGGACCAGTCATCTTAAACTATTGACTTCAACCACTCAAAAAGAAATATCACTGTTCATAACTAACTTGTCCAAAAATATATATATTTTGACCTTGAAAAAGAAACATATTTCCTCAAGCGATTCTCTGCACTAAATATCCATGAGATAACATAAACAACTGGCATAAAAGTGGAAATATGGAAACGGTGTATGGAAGTGGTAATGGATACCTAGCGTCTCACGATATAAACATAAATATCTCGCAACGCCTCACACCACCTTCATTCTGATGTTCAATTGCCAGCTGTCAGAGACATGGGGCAGGATTACTATTTGTAAGTATTTTTATGAAGGTGTTTTATTGAAATTGAGTTATGTTTGATGATATCAAACTTTTCATATTGGTGACAATATTTTAAATTTTGAGCACTACGTAAAACAAATGCATAATGAAATTTTGTTACTTGTAGTTTTTAAATGAGCTACTTAAAATCAAATTAGGTTATTCCTTTTTATAATAACCAATGTTTGTTTCGCATTGTTCCACTCCAGCAGGTACTATTTTATATTATTCTAAATTGGCGGTAAAGAAAACATGTTTGAAATTTTACTACTATTTCGCATTTTTTCTCAACGGGTTTACAATGTTTTATTTAATCCCGCAATAAGTATCTGCCGATGAGTAGAATTTGTGCTAGACATGGTAAAATAATCATCCGTCTAGTCGCACCATGGCGGAAAATGACTGTATTAGTGTTCTGGTGGCGCCTCTGCCTAACCCTTTGGAGATAAAAGATATTAGTGTTTACGTATGTATGAAGCTTCAATAAATTTAATATGATCTTTACAGACAACCACCAAGAACCCAATTATTCTACACAATATTAGGGCACATATCTACTATATTCGGAACATGTCAGATGGAATGGTGGGGTCCACAATACAAGATATCAAAATGGTTAGCGTGGCTTTACTTCTTGCAGAGACATTCTGTAAGAACATTCGGTAAGGTGGTATGCCTATCGCAAAGTGTGTTCATGGTGCTAAACTTCAATACGTTGAGTTCTTCTGTACTCATAGTTATTTTAACTATAACTCCTGTCGGCTATTTAGTGGCGGTAAGTTATAATTTTTATTCTTTAAAAAGTTACTACCACAAAAATCTCATATATAAACATGTATTAGGTTAATATAAGGGACGCAAGTACCAGGATAATTTATTAAGTTAAGTTACCCAGAAACATGTTTATATCCATAACCAATCCCCTACATTGGTAAATTATCGTATATAAAAACAGTAAAGTTTTGTATTTTATTCTAAGACTAGCTGACCCAGCGAACTTCGTACCGCCTAACAGTCGATTCTTCAATTTTTTATTTTTTTTTAATACTTATTCTGCTATTCGAGAAATCGGGTCAGCTAGTAAGATAAAAGAAGATTAAAAGAAAGTTGATAAGTCAACAATTACATTATGTCGAAAAATAAAAATTATAAATCACTTAAAATTCTTTCCATCGAATAAATATTGACAAATATTGACATTAATATTTATACGATACTAACGTCACTCAATTGTTTTGCCTTACCGGAACCCCTCCACTAACACTTAAACTTTATGGTATGGTATTAAAGTTCAAATTGACTTTTAAGTATTATTATGAGTCTTTTGTATGGGAATATAGAAAAGTGTTGTTTATAGACTTGTTCAGGCAATTGTTTTTTATTTTTGTCTCCTAAGAACCATTCTCGTACTTCAAGGAATATTATAAAAAAAGAATTAGCGAAATCGGTTCAGCTGCTCTCGAGATTTGCGCTTAGCAACACATTCAGCGATTCATTTTTATATTACAGATATCTTTGAATATCCAAATTATGTATTTATAGAAAAGAATTTAATGTCGTAATTTAAAATGTTTTTAAAGGACACCTTACTTTGTTTTCTTATTATAATATAAATAGTATATTATTTTTGTTTTCTGACATTCGCTGCGACCCCATCTAGTTTTCTACACTCTACTTCGCGCGAGTGATTCCGAAAAGTAAGTTATGTTTGCTAATACACAGAATACTTACCTGTATTTCACCGTTCCGTGGAAGATCCGGATTATCATCGTGCAAATTTATTTATTTTATTTGAGTATTTACTGTTTTATATAAATTTTAAAGCTATGTGGTATTATTAAGTAAAAAGTACTTCAGGCATATTTATTCAAATTTGTCAAAACACGTATATTCTTTGAGATCCGATCTTTACGCATACAATTATTTGCCGTTAAAAAACGTATTTAAATAATTCAATCTTATACTTGGAAAATATTGCAATTATTTGACAAAATTTATACACGAAGACGTGTCAACTCAGTAAAATTATGTAATTTTTAAACATATCTACAGTGTCACTAGATATGGTGCCTATAATTAACTATTTAACAAATAAACTTAGCTACTAAAAATGTTTTAAGAAATGTATAAATTTTTTAAGAATTGGTTTACATTACTGCAATGGAAAATATTATTCATAGAATTTAGAAATCCCTTTAATAAAGACAGCTGAAGTTCAAATAATAATATTCTTTATTATGGTAGTATGTTGAACCCAATACAAAAATAATTATCAATATCTTCTTTGATTTTGAGGAATTCTCTTCCGCGTCTTTGAAGTTCATGTTTAACCAATGCTATTCTTAATGTCAAAGCATTAATAAGGCTGTATTAAGACTTAACACAAAAAATATCGTTGTAATCCTGTATGATTTTGAAGAAGTCCCTTTTACATCTTCGAAATCCAAAATCCCATACAAATGAAATTAATTAATAAAAAGACACGAACGTAAAAAGAAAATCAAAATCGGTGCACAATTGACGGAGAGTGATCGTTGAAAAGTAATTTGAAGGTGTTAAATTCTATACAATATTACCTATTTTGAGTTTTTCAATTGTTATGCTGTCCTTTGGTATTATTTCAAGTTTTTTTTTTAAAAAACACCCTATAACAACAGCAAACAAAACCAATTAAAAATTATACAAATCGACCTAGGCATTTTCGATTTTTACGAGACAGCTGAAAAGCAATATTTGTTTTTTATTATCTTGAGAGAGACTAAAATACAGATTCCTATTTAGAGGACTAATCGCATATGAATTATGTCTTATTATAATTGAATTGATTTCCAATGTTTATTTTTTTATGGAAATTATCTTCTCATATTTTTTATATAGAGTCATTGTGAAGTTGGGTTAATAAATGAAACCATATTACACATGTCTTCTTGACAACACTTTACCCTGACTTATTCTGACCATAGAGTAATAAAATGTGTAAGTTATGTTTTCTAATGCCACTTCTAACTACACGAAGAGAATCTGTAGAAGCGGTAACATCATACTTTCAGTCAGAAATATACTTGCACAAACCGTATCCGCACTAAACTCCAAAATGATACAATAAACAGAAAACCCGAAATCGGGATTATTAATAGAAACAGTTGTTATTCATGGATTATATTTTGCACAAGGTGAGCTGAGGTATATGAATATGTGGTTTCATTTGGCAATGTAATTAAAATTGACCTGCATAAGTATTAAAAATTCTTGCTTTTTTAACCGACTTCACTAATGTTAATGTTTCTAAGATTATTGTTCATTACTATTTTAGGTAAAAGCAGAAACGGCAAAGTTAAAGAGTTATGAGAAAGTTATGAAAGCATTCATGGACAAAATTCATATTTACAACTGTTACGTGAGGAACAAAGACTCGGAGTATGTGAAAACGGCAAGTATTACTTTTTTTTCCATTGCTTTGAATGACGAGACTAGTTTGCCGTTCGCTTGGTGGCAAGCAATAAGACCGCATATAAATAGTAGAAACACCATCCAAAACCTTGAATTACAAAGTATTGTTTGGTATTCCACTGCGCTCGCCATACTGTGACATGAGATGTTAAGTCTTACTGTGTCCAGTAGTTAAACTGGCTATAATAAAGTATTTAATATTTGTAACTGCTGATTTCAAACTATATCAAATTTGTATTCAGTTATCACAATCATTTTGTGAATCTATTACAATCAAAAGATCAAGACAGCAAATAAATGAAAAATCCACAATTTCAAAATAATGAACAAAAAATTATTTTATAATTATATTATTTTATCAAAATTAATTAAAAAATCAAGTCAAAATTAATTGAATTAAAACTAGAACAATCAAAAATAAATGATCATTTTGTTTTTAGAAAGTGAAACAAGTTGAATTTTTGTCGCGTTTCACCACCTGGTTTCTAACATTCTTTCTCTACATTTGCTGGAGTGCTTGGATGCTTCAACCAACGCTGTACAACATAAGGAACATTGATGCAATTTTAAATAAAACTCAGGATTTTCAATATTATATATATTTGTGGACGCCTCTTGAATATCATCACAATCTTCGAAATTACTTGATAATTCACACTGTGTGCGTATATCTAGGAGTAACAGCCATAACAGTTATTATAACGTTTGACTGTCTAAATATGATAATAGTGTACCATATAGTTGGCCACATCTATATTCTGAAACATAATTTTCGAACGAAATTAGCCGATGATTTTACCGATGAAAAGGCGAAAGAGTTCCTTGTTGATACTATCAAGTATCATTCTTTCATAATTACGTGAGTATTTAGGGGTGTCTTCTTGTTACTTAATGCTAATTTTATGCTAAAATACAACATAGAGCAATAAGAATGTCATTGTGGTGAATGGGTTAAGATGACGTTTCTTGACACTTATCCATTCAAGTGGAAATGAATGACGTAACTTTTTGATTTTGACTGAATTTTAATATTTCTGTGTCAGAATTTATACGACGTAAATATTAAATTAAAATAAATAACAAAATTTAATCGAATATCGTATTTGCGTATATAATTATTAAATGGATCAGAAGAAATTGTCTTAAATGCCAATGTTGTTCTTTTAATTGCCTTTTAAACACTTATGTAGGTCATATCTAATGGTGATTGTGATTACGGAAGAATTAAAAAAAAACTGTTATTATTAAAGATTAGAAACGCGTTTCTTTAGCAGATAGATATTTACAGAAGATGAGATGATCAATTATTATAAAGTAAGTCATTGTTCTTATATGTCTATTTTCTACTAAAACATAAATAACAAAATTTTCAGGACCTTTAAAAATGTGCAGAACGCTTTTGGAATAAACGTCGCGGCAAATTATTTGCAAAATTTATTTGAAGATGGGCTATGTTTGTATCAAATGATGAAAGGCGTAAGTATTGTTTTTATATATTTGACGAGTCGAGGGAATTTAACCCATACATACACAGTTTACAGCACATACACAACTGAGAGGCTAAGGACATGTTTTTTAAGATAATTTAGTATTGATCCACCAGATTTTAGTCAATGGCAGGCTGCAGACCTATAGTTCTCAATTTAGGTATTGGTTACAATTACATACCAAGACACGACTAACTTCCCAGCTTTCTTTTTTATTACAATGGAATGACTAGACCAGCATGCTACTCGATTGATTTGCTTTTTCCTTATTCCTATCTACGATTAATACAATATATAGGTACCCTAGTTTAGTTTATAGCCATGTTTATCATACAATTTCATGGATAAAGTGCTTTCTTTACAGGATATGGAAAATTTTGTTAAGTATGGATTGATGTTGGTGATTTATTTAGGCAGTCTCATTATGTTGTCGGTGGTGTTGGAAGAAATAAAGCGTCAAGTAAGTATTAGGTCAACAAATTGTATTATATGTAATTACCAAGGGCCTATATAACCTCTTCCCTTCCTCATCTATTCATTTACTTTCAGGGAAATGAATTATAAATTAATTTATAAGCATCTCATGCATCATTCAGCTCAAGATATATGAGCGGCTTAATTTAGATGCCACTGACTACTATTGTATAGATATTATTTATTTTACTTTAAATAAATATTTCAAGGCTGGCAATGCATAATTCCTTTGGCATTGGGGTGTATACGAGTAAAGTAGATCAGGTGTCTAACTTGTTCATTTACCGGCATGCCAAAAAGTGGCACTACTCGGTGTCATAAAATTCGAGCCACTGCTGATCATGCTTTGCAGGAGTTTTAGTGATGGGTGTGAAGGCGGGAAAGTCTCTAAATTCACTCATAGATGTTCAAAAGTGATTATAAAACATATTTTTATTCCAGAATAGCGACTTATCGGAAGTAGTTTACAGTATACCGTGGCAAAGGATGTCTGTGTCGAATCAAAAGACAGTAATGCTGTTGTTGTTCAGAACACAGCCGGATCTTGAATTCCGCGCCGCGTGTGGTATGAAAGCCGGGGTCCAGCCAGCTCTGTCGGTATGTTTTATTATTGGATTGACCGATGTCTTACGTTTTATTTCAGTAAGAGGTATAGGATATCTCTCTAGCTTATTTATGGATATTAGATGGTTTGTTAAAAAGGAGACTTATAAGACTACTTCAATTGCAATAAATAAGTTGTTCTTGGATTTGTATTGATTGAAGCATAAATTTGAATTTAGAAAATACTAGCAAATTAGAGCGATTTAGTCAAAACAACTGCTACATAAATAATGTATGAACGAAAAATTGGCAGCTCGTTCACGTCATTTTGTCTTGTGTTTGATGGAAGAAGTTGATATCGTCTACGCGGTGACTTTATCTAATGACTATCGTAATAGCATCTCATAATGGCATTGACGTATATCCTATAGACACGAAAGTCCGTATAAACTGAGATATAAACTATTTGTTCAAAAGCTGAACTAAAATGGCAACCAAAATGTCACTGTTATAATCTATTTATCACTTGAACAACAAATAATTTTATTTATTTGACTAATATTTTTAATTCAAATCCCGGTTTGCACTTAGACTCGCGTTCTTATATCATGAGCGCCACTCCGTACACAACCACAAGCTGTCAATATTGATCATACTACAGTCAGTTTGAATGGATTGCAGTTCAATTCAGTTGAACACAGTGAACGCCAAATCTAGTGCGTAGTACATATATATCGATGCGTAATAGCAATTGTATCTTTTCCGCAGCCTAAATTTTTAATTTTATAATTGTTTCAGATAATCAAATCTATGTTTTCATACTACGTCATGATTAAATCTAGAATGTAATTTGTTGCTACAATATCTACACGCTTTAAAATTTTAATTTACGGATTTTAATCACAGGAAGGTTTTTTTTAATATTCAAAGTGTCGTATAAAACTTTTTAAAGCTATGTTTAAAATGTTATATTCTTATTAACACTTCTTTATTTTCATCGCCCTATGTTAACTGGTTCTTTACCATTAATGTTTTCTCTCATTTTTACTATTTACGATACTATTCCATAACGGTTTCTTTCAATATGTTTGCACCCTTTTACTGGACAACGTTACATTATTCATTATTATGGTGCTAACGTTCCATTTTTTCCATATTAGAAGGCACTCACGCGTGTTTTGTCTAAATTAGAAACTTCAGTAACAGTAAAAAGTTTTATTTGTTAAATTTTCTTCATTGCAACTTCTTATAAAATTAAATCGTGAAAATATTAAAAAATAGGTGTGTGTGCCTTCTATATGGAAAAAAAGTGGAACGTTAGCACCAAAATAATGAATTATGTAACGTTGTCTGATAAAAAGAGTGAAAAACATATTAAAGGAGTTCGTTGTGGAATAATATAATATATAAGTTTCTTATTTATGAATCTACAGCATTTTAAACTATATTTCCGCATACTCGTTTTGCACGTGAGAAATATAAATTGCTGAGCTGTTTGTTTACTTTCTTCCCTTGTTATTATCGTGTACTTGATAATTTAAGCAAAACAGAACTGCAATTCCTTTAACTTATAATTATATAATGCCATTGAAAACCTTTCAAAGTTATTAGATAATTATAAGTCAACAAATTGAAAGGAAATTACAGTTTTGCTTTACTTAAATTACCAAGTACATGATAAATACAAGGGAGGAAAGTAAACAAACAGCTCATCAATTTATATTTCTCACGTGCAAAACGAGTATGCGGAAAAAAATGTTTCACATAGTCTGCAGTAGTTTTATAAATTAGAAGCTTGTTGACATAATATCATTACCTAATGCCCTCGAAAGGCTTTCAATTATTATGGCATTAGATAATTATAAGTCAACAACAAAAGGAATTTGCAATTTCGTTTTCAATAAAACCTTTTGAAGTTTAAATGTTCTATTTTATTGTTGTTGAGTTCCGTATACATTTTATTAAGTCTAATAATTTATTATGTTTACGCGAATTTTAGATATTAATATAAAACAATTTTGCGGATTATAACATAAAAACCGCGACTAAATCTGCAAAATAGTTTTATTTTAATGTTTTATGGTTTTTGAACTGATATCATTACAAGAGTTATTTGATTTAAGAGGTTTCCCTACTACGAAAACCATTCAACTTAGGTCTTAATCATTAAGAATTTAAATGTTTTTTTTAAACAAAATGTTCTAGTGTCTGTAGTAAATTCTTAAGTACATAACTTACTCCGGGCAAAAAAAAATCCTACAATATTTATTACAAAACAGGACAGCGCTACTTTTGTGTTGTTAGGAACACCTGTCGTCAGTTTTGAATAAAACATCTTAGTTGGCTACAGCTTTGGGGACTTTGAATATTTTTTACGTAGAAATATATTACAATTTTTTTAAACAATTTAAACATTACTTTCTCCTGTATTTTTGGTTAAGATTTACCTACTGCTTAATGTTTGAGAAATTCATATTTTTAGGCTAACACAAAAATAGATCTTAAAAGATTTATCTCTTTGTTCGCGGGATTCAATTTAACAAATCCACTAATTTGACTGTGTATAAGTAATCAGTTAAAATCATGTACTAGACGTTTTACAATGTTGAATGTTTTGTTTTTTTTTTTCATTTTAGCAAAAACTGGCAAAGGGGGAGTTAAATGATTTTCTTTGCCCGTAATTTTCTTTTATATTATATGATATTCCTTTTAAATCACCAAGAGCCTTACTATCCATACAACAACTCCAATCTACTACTATGAAACATATTTGTTTTTCTTATTTAAAGCTATATATAACCTAAAGTATCTTATCCCAGAAACAGACTTTTAGGTCGCCAGAGCGATTAGGAGCTAGTAGAGTAACACAGTATTGAAAAAACTATAACAGATGATAACGAATATCGTCATCAACCTTTGGAAGTCTCTTGCTGAACATAGACTTCCTTAAACGATTTTTTTCAGACCAACCATTTAGAAGCGGCCTGCATCCAGGGATTTCCTACGACCTTTACTGAATTTATCTAATAATTCTACAGCCGTCACTATTCTACCTACGCAAGTTATCAGCTTGCTGCAACTCAAAACCCATGTATCATCTACAAGGTTCTCACATTGATCTAGATTCTAGACAATAAAGTTAACTAAAGAATTTAACTTTTACTTCTATACTAGTTTAATAATTTTTTTTCATTACTTTGAACGTCGAGATGAGCTTGCCGTTCGCCTGATGGTTAGCGATACGACCGTCCATTAACAGTAGAAGTACCATCCATTATTTGAATTATAAAGTATTGTTTGATATTCCACTGCGCTCGCCATCATGAGACATGAGACGTTAAGTCTTATTATGTCCAGTAGTTACTACATTCAGTTGCTTAGCGGCAGAAATAGACATTGCGGTTTGCGCACCCAGGCAGTTTCATATATGAGAGACCTACCATCAGTAAAATAATTTCTAAGATTAACAATTATTTCTAAATAAAATAATAAGAATTACATCAAAACCAATCTAGTTAAATAATAAAAAAATATAAACACAAAATATGTATATTTTATTTTGATGGTTTCGACAGTGAACACCCGTAAAGCAAAAATCCTGAGATACTAGAGAGCGACAATACTTACTATTAGTACACATTATGGCGGTGAAGCAATTCAGATTGAACTGATATATACAATAGATTTTTAAATGCATTGCAATAGCTCGCTACGTTAATATTCTAAAGAATTTGTAGCAGACAAAATATTTAAATACAAAAAAAGAAGGAAAAAAAAATGTAGCGCGCGTTTAAACCGGGAGTAAATTCCCGCCGTAATCCTGCCGCTCCGCTAGCCAATAATGGGCCGTGCTGGCGACGCGCCGCTGTTCGGCCGGCGCCCGCACGTCGGCGCACACCGACATGACACAAGCGCTCCGTAACGCGACCACGATACACCGTGGACTGTGCGGTGCGCGGCCCCGTCATTTTTTGTATCACATTATACTTATTTGAATTTGTTTTGTTATAAGTAGATATTAGCTACAAAATGATATTAAATACATGCATAATAAATGCAACGGGGATAACCATCTTCGGATTAAACCTCGGGTTACTTCGGGAATTCACTTTCATTGGCCGCCGATGACATTACATGCGAGATAAGCCAATGGGAGCGAGTAAACCCAAAAGGTAACGCGCAAATATTCGAAAATTCAAGAGAGCGAAGTAAATGGCGTATCACGCGATAGAATAGAACCGCGTCATGTTATGTATTTACTGTTGCAAGTTAATACTGTACTAATTTGCCTCTGCAAAAATTTTTTTTTTCAAATCAAATAAAATCAAATTATTTATTTATGTTTTTTTTAATATTTAAAATTCATCAAAAGTTGCTATCAGAAAAGCAAACTTTCTGAATAACTGTATGATCATAGATAACATTATAATCTATGTAGTTAATATATTTTACTCTAAGTAAATATTAAGTAATATACACTGACGTATATTCTATAGACACGAACGTCCTTATAAACCACTTGTTCAAAATCTGAACTAAAATGGCAACCAAAACGTCGCTGTTATAACCTATTTATTCACTTGAACAACACATAATTTGACTTATTTGGCCAATCTTTTTTATTCAAATCCAGGTTAACACTTAGACTCGAGTTCTTATATCACAAGCGCCATTACGTACACATCCAAAAAGCTGTCAATATTGACCATACTAAAGTCAGTTTGAATGGATTACAGTTCAATTCATTTGAACACAGTGAAGGTTCGAAACGCCAAATCTAGTACGTAGTACATATATATCGATGGTAATATACTTTTAATATTTTTAAGAACAATGAAGTAGGTATTGTCTGCCGACATTGTACAGGTATTGAATTAAAAACTGTTATACAAAGGACAAAGAGTACTAGGTAAGAAAGACTTAGTAAAAATAAATAAGTTAGGCTTCTTACTGTCTACAACGATATCTACGAAGCGAATCTACTTCTATTTATAATTTCTTGAAACTGACCGCTTCCTGCAATAAAAATATTTGCTTTGTCTCTTTAAAAGATATTCTTAAAATCGTCGACTGAAATAGAAATGAATGTGACAGTCTGTTTTAAATTATTTCAAGCAATAAAACTCGTTCTCGTTTAAAGAAAAAAATATTTTCTTTAAACGAGAACGAGTTTCTGTAGTAGTTACTTGTTGTAAATTAGGAAGGGGCGGTTCAAGTGTTCTACAAGGTGGACGGACGACCTGGCTAGGGTCGCAGGAAGTCGCTGGATGCAGGCCGCTTCCAACAGGTCGACGTGGAGATCCTCGGGGGAGGCCTATGTTCCGCAGTGGACTTCCTGTGGCTGAGATGATGATGATGGTTCAAGTGTTACGAAAGCACTAAATGGGGATGAGGGGGTTTATAGATTGCTCATTTTCGATGACATGAGGGATAGGGAGGTCGAAACTGTGGTTAAGTCGACAATATTTATTTTTATATTTTTTTTGATAAATTAATAAATTATAATAATTTTGAGGAATGTCCGCAGGTTCAAAACCCATGGGCATACACTTCTAAAATCATGTGTGTATTATTTGTCATCACACTGTCAAGAAACCTGCATACCTTAAAAGTTCTATAAAAGAATTTTGTAGGTATATAAAGTCTACCAAACTGCAGTAGGACAGCGAGGTAAACTAAGGCCTAATCCCTCTCAGCAGTAGAGGAGGCCCGTACTCAGCAGTAGGACTGAGGACAATATATAATACAAGGCTGATATTATAATAATTATGAAATTTTGTGAACACACATATGGTTGCGTAAGGATGGGAGACCTTTAAGCAAAGGCGGCCTTTGGGGGAGGCGAACCGGAGAAGCGCCCGGGGCTTCGCGCTTACAGAGGCCTCGCGTGGTGCCTTGCAGAACCTTTTTTTTACGTTCTTACCGACGAAACTGATAAAACAGGGGAATGTTTTTTTACTCTGCCCGGGGCCTCCCGTCTGTTTCTTTTTGCTTTCGCCTGGGGCCACGCGTTGTTTAGGGCCGCCACTGCCTTTAAGTAAGAACCTTGCTTTCTTTTGCCGACAGGGAGGACTGGCGTTATAATAAACTAACTTTTTTCTTACTCACTTGAATCGTGTTTTTGAAAATCGTATTTTGTTAGAAGATGTTAAAAAAAAGTGACAATACATTAAATGTGACTTTCATGTAACCCTAAAGACAATCGCAATAAAACGCAATTTGCTAACTTTGTAATCGAAAATCATTATGTATACAGAATCATTACATTGTTAGTTTACAAACAGAATTCAAAGAAAGCGGTACGTTGTAAAAATGATGGACGAGTTATACCTTCAGTAAATATTGAACTTATATATTTTATAAAATTATTTTATAATTTATAAAAAAAAGGTTTGGTCATCTCCAAAAAGAATTTGGATTAGTTTCACCAAACCACCTTCTTACAAATTCTGTTTCTATACGTCCAATTATTTTACAACCATCTATTCTAAATTCTAGTAAAATGGTGACTAAATAACTCGCACAAAATGCTGTTTGATATTAGAATTGAACCGAACACAATTGCTCACATTGACCAAATTATGCAAAAACAAGAGGGTGATCATAAAAATCGGTGAACCTTATTATATTCGAATTTGATTCATAAATTCGTATTCAACATCATCATCATCATAAATTTGTATTGCCAAATAAATTCAGAGCAAAGCGGCGATAGCCCAGTTGACTTCTAAAATCATGTGTGTATTCTTTGTAAATTATCGCTTGCGTTAACAGTGAAGGAAAACATCGTTAAGAAACCTGCATACCTTAGAAGTTCTCTATAAGAATTTTGTAGGTATAAAGTCTACCAATCCGCACTAGACCAATGTGGTGGTCTAAGGCCTAATTCCTCTCTGTAGTATAGGAGGCCCGTACCCAGCAGCAGAACAGTCTATAATACATGTCTTATATTATAAAACAAATTAAATTTTCAGACAACCACCCAAAAAGCAGCTTTTTTATAAAGTCCTCTCCTTCACTCTTTCAATAGCGGGTCTCTATTGGTATGAATTGTGGGATTACAAGTTTCCTAAATTGGTGAAATTCTTTCTTTGCATCGTGCACTATACGGTTATTATCTTCACCCCGATTTGCGTTACATTACAAATGTTGTATATTTACACCCGTTGGAACAACATTGCCTTTTCCACTCATGGTACTATATTTACCATTGTACCCATAACGTTTTTGATATTGGTGAGTACTTAATTGATTAATATTGGTGTGTTTATTTTGTAGACATTATATTAATCTATACTATTATATAAAGCTGAAGAGTTTGTTTGTTTGTTTGAACGCGCTAATCTCGGGAACTACCGGTCCAAACCGAAAAATTCTTTTTGCGTTGGATAGCCCTTTGTTCGTGGAGTGCTATAGGCTATATATCATTACGCTATACCCAACAGGAGCGGAGCAGTAATGGCTAATCTCAGGAAATACCGGTCCAAACTGAAAAATTATTTTTGCGTTGGATAGCCCTTTGTTCGTGGAGTGCTATAGGCTATATATCATCACGCTATACCCAAAAGGTGCGGAGCAGTAATGGATAATCTCAGGCAATACCGGTCCAAACTGAAAAATTCTTTTTGCGTTGGATAGCCCTTTGTTCGTGGAGTGCTATAGGCTATGTATCATCACGCTATATTTAATAGGAGCGGAGCAGTAATGACTAATCTCAGGAACTACCGATTCGAAATGAAAAATTCTTTTTGCGTTGAATAGTCCTTTGTTTGTGGAGTGCTCAAAGTCATATATCATCACGCTATGACCAATAGGAGCGGAGCAGTAATGAAACATGTTGCAAAAACGGGGAAAATTATAAGTTTTGAGAGCTTCCGTTGCCTACGCTGCGTAAACGGTTAAAGTTATGCAACATTGATGTATGACGGGATTGTTCCACTTTAAAAGTTCTAAAAAATATATTATAAAACAAAGTTCCCCGCTGCATCTGTCTGTCTGAACGTGTTAAGCTCAAAAACTACCCAACGTATTAAGATGAAATTTGGTATGGAGACAGTTTGAGACCCTGGAAAGAACATAGGCTCCCGGGAAACTACTACTTTTATAACGGAAATCTTTAGCCTGAAAAACTTTATAACGCGGGCGGAGCCGCGGGCAAAAGCTAGTATAATAATAGTTTTAATAAATCGTTTCGATTTTGAACTATGTTTAAAGATATGTTTAGGATCCAGTTGGTTTATTTTAAAACATCAACTATAAGAGTTTATGTAACGAGGACGGACAGTATTATGTTTCTGAAACCCTATTTCAGACAAAAGTATTGTCAGCTCAAAAGGAATCTTACAGACGCTTGATGAAAACATTTTTGCAAGAAATTCACTTGTGCAATTTCGGTTCAAATTCTTACATGAAACAAGTAAGTTAACAAATAGATATTCTTAATAAAACACATATTACATCTACAACTGAAAAGACTACAGTGATAAATTTAAATAAAATGTTTCTAAATACTTAAAAGTGTTAAAACTTATATTTAACTCTAGATAATTTATTAGTCATAATATTTCCGACAGTTGTTCCTTCACATCAATTTTTTAAATATACATTTATATGTTTCGCATTTATTCATGTTTTAGAGGGCTGTGGAGGTCGAAAAATATTCAAGATATCTAGCAACTTTCTTCTTTGTGTTCCTCGTCGTAGATTGGGCTCTGTGGACGATTGTGCCCATAGTCTTCAACTTGAAGAACAGCAAAGCTATAGAAAATAAGGAAATACCATTAAAAACCTGCTTTTATATGTGGTTACCATTTGATTACGAACACGAGTATAAATATTGGGTCATTACTCATATTGCAAATTCCACACTCATCGCTCTTGGTTGTATTGTAGTCACTTCTTATGATACAATAAACTATTCTATCGTTTTTCATCTAATTGGCCATATTAAGTCTTTAAAGCATTTAATCAAGACAAATATATCTCAAAATTTGAGTGATGATGAGACGAAACGCGGGCTTGTTGAAGTAATTAGATATCATTGTTTTGTATTAAAGTTGAGTATTTCATTTTAATATGAAAGGCATCTTATAGTAAATCAAGCGTTCATTCAATCTAGATTAAGATTTTAATGTAAAAATCTGAATATTTATCAATCGATATTATAATACACAGTCAAATGCCCTCACTCAAGCATAGGGCACTGATTGAATCAATATCTGCTTGATTATCTAATGGCCTACTTAGGTACATATTTCATTTTATACCATTTAAAATAGTACGAGTCGTTTTGATAATTTCTTTATTTCTAGAATTTTCGGTGAAATAGAAAGAGCATTTGGCATAAATGTTACTGGGAACTATTTATACAATTTGATTGCCGATAGTCTGTTGCTATATCATTTGATGCTTGGAGTAAGTACCAATATTGTATCATATACACCGAATGCACGCCCATGCACGGGGGGACAGTTCAGTGTGTACCTATGCAGAGGCGGCCTTGGGGAGGCGAATCGGGCAAGCGCCCAAGGCCTCGCGCGGTCCCTCGCAGGACCTTTTTTTACGTTCTTACCGACGAAACTGTTAAAACAGGGGAACGTTTTTTCCTCTGCCCGGGGCCTCGCGTCTGTTTCTTTTTGCTTTCGCCTGGACACTCGCGTCGTTTAGGGCCGGCACTGTACCTATGTACCTTTTAGTAGGCATTATACATTGAGGACTACGAGGGCTCGCGAACATTTCCTGGCCTCCTTCCCTACGCCCATCCTAAGAACGTTCCTTTTCTTCCTCCAGACTTCTCTATCCCCAATATCAAATATAATGAATAATGAAAATCTACTCCCAACTTTGCTCCAAACCCCTGCGGTCGTTAAGCCGGGGAAATATAATCCCATTCGCAGATCTCCTCCGGTGATGGATGCGGAGTCCGATACACAAAAAACTCGAGGAGAGTAAATTAGTTCTTTAGCGCCCCCCCTAAGGACGTTTGGGTCAAAATATAACTTTATTATAAGTACCTATACATAAAATAAGGTAAACGACAAACATCTATTATATTTAAAAATCAAGAAGGTTGTTGTTTGGTTACTTAATTTAAAATTTATTTATTAATTTATCTCGGGTAAATATACCTATATCGCTGGCTAGACGGGCGATAGCCTAGTTGGGTGTGGAACGGACTGCCGAGACGAATGTCCGCAGGTTCAAATCCCAAGGGCACACACCTCTGACTTTTCTAAAGTCATGTGTGAATTCTTTGTGAATTTATCGTTCGCTTTAACGATGAAGGAAAACATCGTGAGGAAACCTGCACATCTGAGAAGTTCTCTGTAGGAATTTCGAAGGTGTGTGAAGTCTACCAATCCGCACTAGGCCAGCGTGGCGGACTAAGGCCTAATCCCTCTCAGTAGTAGAGGAGGCCCGTGCTCAGCAGTGGGCAAGTATATAATACAGGGCTGATATTATTATTATTATTAAATATACCTAAAGTGGGTCTTTTATCTCGGAAAAACGTTTCACGCGGACGAAGCCACAGATAAAAGTTAGTTGTCTGTATATTTACAGGATAAGGAAAATAAGCTGATGTACGGTGTGATGCTGCTAGTCTTCATGGGCGGACTTATTGTTATGACTTTAATTTTGGAAGAAGTACGTAGACAGGTACGACATAGGTTGGAAACATTTAAACCTATATATTACCTACTAATCAAGCCTTCAAATATAAACTTCAATTTATTTCATGATCTATTTACGTATTGCGAGAAGATGGTTCTATGATCAACACAACATAAATTAGTTTGGATGAATATTTCAGCACTTTTTGACGATGACAAGATTTCTGAGTTTATTGTTAAATTAGTATAAATTCTTGAAATTATAAACCGCATTATACATAGGCTGTACGGTACCAAAGAAAGTGATTTTGTATTTTATTTAAGTCAGTCAGAATAATAATTACTTATTGGACTTGTATGCTACGTTCAAACTTTTACACATCATCCAGTTAAATACTAAGAAATTGCTGGATTCGACAAATCAAATTTGACCTTTTGTGACTTTATATGGATTGATTTTTCAGACCTTTGATATTCCACAAACCGTATACGACATGCCATGGGAGAAAATGTCTGTATCTAACCAGAAGATAGTAGTAATTATGCTTGCTCGAACTCAACCCACGCTCGAATATAAAAGCGCCGGAGGTTTAAAAGCAGGAGTTAATCCTACTATACAAGTATGACTTATAATATTATTATTTACTTTTTAAGTCGAGTCTAGCCGATTGATTCGTTACCCAAAATATAAGTAATCAATTCAAAATAAATTCTAAGCCCGACCTTTGTTGGTAGTTCCGCCTAATTCGGTTTCGATATCTGTTATCCCTGCTCCTTATCTCTTCATTGGATTGGCAGTATAATTGGACTTGGACAGGGTCATATCAAAATACGTGTCTTAAATTACAAAAAGTAAAGGAAATTTGTTTGGGTTGTAATTTGTGCTTGGTAGGAATAAGATTGCTTCCTACCATATCTTGGGTTTGGTAATTTTGATTGCATTATGTTTCAATGTTTAATCTGGGCTAAAGAATATATTTGTTTTATAAGAATTAATTTACATAATAATATTACAGTGATTACTCAAAATTTTACAGATTATAAAATCTACGTTCTCATACTACGTGATGTTAAAATCAAGCTTGTAAATTACAACGAGCTAGCTGCATAGTAATTCGCAGATTTCACGAAACTTGTTACCGTTCGTTCTACAGAAATTAAATATGCAAATTAAATCGTTTTTTATTTATTTGTGTTTATTTGCATATTTTGTTTTGTTTAAAGGTTTTATTTTAATTCTAGATAATGCAGTTTTAGTACGTCAGAAACCATTTGGATTGACTGTTTTTAAAGCGATGTAATTTTTTTTCGTATTATTTACATCAGTGTAATTTTATGGTGTATCAGAAACCTGCAAATTTTTTTATTTTGTTGACTATTGATAAAATTCTCCGATGTTATTATTAATGATCATTTGGTATTTATTCGTTTCCAAATTGTAATATAAGAGGAAATGGAATTAACAATTGAATACGTTGATACAAAGCGACGATAAAGACTTGATAATTTGAAGTACTACAAAAGTTGCTGTAACACAAATTGACCAACTTGCATATAATCTACTCTCGATTTTTTTATCTATGAACGTTTGATTACAACTAACGTGCTCAATCTAAATTTTCGTTCCGATCTCAATAAATCAAGCGAAATGTAATTTATACACCAAAAAATCTTAATTCTGTTCGGTCTATTACCTCAATTGATCAAAAGAAACGACTGGAATAGTTTATTACAATCGGCTGTTAGTTAAAATGTACATGGTCCATGTCATGTTGATGAACGGTAACCACTTACCATCAGGTAGGCCGTCAGCTCGTCTGCCTTTGGCAACAATAAAGAAAAACCTTTCTAAGTTTCACAATAATAGTGAGTGTGAAAACAGAATATAGGCAACCATATTCTGTTTTCACACTCACCTAAATAAGTGGCAATGGCAAATTGCTGCCATTTTATGTTTGTTATATTGTTAGTCTCTTGCCGGCTTCTGCGCGACCATAACCTTCAAATTACATAAAAAATAACTAATATCTTTCAATGTTAGGGAAATCAGATTGTACATTACGTAGAAAAATTACTGTGATGTAAAATTGCTTTGTTCAGATTCCAACAATGATAATTTGCAACATAAAACAAGATGTTAATCTCTAACGTTTTCCATTTTAAACGTGCTGGTTATAACTTTGTTTGGATTTGCTTGGTTAAATGTGGCTAGAACAAGAAACGTAGCATTTTCAATTTGAATCCTGAGTTTTGGTAAGTGTCTAATTTAATGTTGGCAAAATGTGAGCAATTATATAATTTAATCCAAATTACGAATTTTCATTTAAGTTACCATTTTTTTGTGTCATGGACTCGATATCTCATCTATAATAGGTAGTTATATTGATAATGGTCGATACTAACTTTATGAATGAAGTTTCTAGTTCGATTCCTATATCTGACAATAATAACGATTTTTCATCTAGAATACATACTAGAGATGTCCAGGATGAGAATTCATTCGATTTATGCTTTCTATTATATCACGAAGTTCAACGTGATCTGGGTTCATTCGTCTCTTTCCAATAAGGGAAAAAGAACCAGTTTCAGATCTATTTACCAAACCAACTTCTACGTCATCATCATTATCAATCAGCCTGAACACGTCCACTGCTAAACATAGGCTTTCCCAAATGATCGCCAACCATCCTATTATTGATCACATCGCATTTGCTACTCGCTACATCTTTAGAGTGTTAATAATACAATACTTAAAATTATAAACTTTACTTGTAACAAACACAATTGCATCTGAGCTTTGTTCACTTGATAAAAGATAAAAAGTGTATTACTTATATTTGACGGCATTATTGAATTTCACCCGTTATGAACAGATGTTGCAGTAATTTCTTTAACGCTTATACTCCTAAGTATTCTAGATAAAAGCGAAGTGTTTTCTTAAAATAAATTGCTGAATTGTGACTTGGCTTCAAACAGGACGGTATATTTATTTTGCCCGGCAATGGGTATTCAACTCTTGTCAGTCGATACTCTTTTTGGACTTTGCTTATCATCAGGTACATGAGGGTCACTATGCTGTGCCCGTTCGAATAAAAAAACGAAATTCAGATGAATCGTAATTCTGATTCCCAGTTTTTACGAAATATTCAAGAGGTTTAGACAATAATAGTAAAATCACATTTGTATTACATAATATTCCACTGTTGGTACGACGCCGGGCTTATAAAATTACGGAGATGATACTACATGTAAACCTATATCCAAGGTAAAATTACTTAGATATATATAAAAATGTACGAGTTTAATCATCAGTTTGAAGAGCTCGCGGCTCCAAATAAAGCCAATGCTGATAAATATCTGGGTTAAGTTTGAAATTTTTAAACATATAACATCCAACAACTGCATATAGGATATAATATTTTATATCCGCCCAAATAGCGACCACAGTACACAAGGTGTTAAAACCCGCCATAGTGGCGCACGTAAATGTGTCGTGTTCCGAGATCAGCCTGTGTATATCCGGTTCCAATAGACCGGCATAATTGTGTAGACTGCCGAGGGGTAATCATCTCTTGTCAGTTGACATTCTATTGAACCCCACTCCAATTACCATCAGACGCAGTGGGGTCACTTTTTCGTGCATGAATAAAAAAATATACCGAAAAAGAACGGTAATAATTTAAAAACATTTGTATGCAATTGAGATAGCAAGAAAACGATCACTAGAATAATAAAATTAACCTGCACAGTAACAGCACAGGACAAAGCCAAATTGTAGACAGGGAATCAGTCACGATGCGAAACAAAAAGCACGTTGACTAAGTGAGAGAGGACAGTCGAAACGAGGTTCATTAGTGCACGACCGACCATGAGTGAGTATGGAAGTTAATACAGTTTGCACAATTAGGCACTCGCACCCGCTCCGGCTGCACCTGCTACGACCGCAAACAAATTGCAGCCAACATTCCGGCCTAACATGGATGATCAAATAACATTATTACCGAACGTCGAACAGAATGCAAAGGATGCCAATATTATCAGTTGTAAGATTATATTAATAATATCAGCCCTGTATTATATACTTGCCCACTGCTGAGCACGGGCCTCCTCTACTACTGAGAGGGATTAGGTCTTAGTCCACCACGCTGGCCTAGTGCGGATTGGTAGACTTCACACACCTTCGAAATTCCTATAAAGAACTTCTCAGATGTGCAGGTTTCCTCACGATGTTTTCCTTCACCGTTAAAGCGTACGATAAATTCACAAAGAATATACACATGATTTTAGAAAAGTCAGAGGTGTGTGCCCTTGGGATTTGAACCTGCGGACATTCGTCTTGGCAGTCCGTTCCACTCACAACTAGGCTATCGCCGCTTTGAGAAGATTATATTGATGTTGTTATAATAACTGTTTGTCGCCGCTGCGCCTGCATTATATATCATACTTAAAAAGTACTAGTTTGCAGAATAAACGTTGATACAGTTTTGTGTTATTTTTAGTTTATACTCCGTGGCGTAGTTGCGATTGGTCTATTGTGAGGTATCGGGTTCGAATCCTAAGTCAGGCAAGGTGACATTGGAATTTTCTTTTTAGTATCAGTCCGGTGTCAAGGAATTTGTACCTGATATGACGAATGATGATACTCCTGTCGTATTTTGGGACGGGATACATACGGCGAAAAATTGATGAACTAGTTGCCCCTCTGTCTACACTCTAATCGTTTATATTTTTATATAAACATGGAAAGGACTTCCCACTGCGCTGAATTATTTAGTACTTCTAAAAATAAAATACATTAACGGCGCAATCATCTATTTTTATATTTAGCCAGAATCATTGATACTGCAATACCAATATAGGTACGAGATATTGGAGTACTGCCAATATGATGTATAAAGTCAGGTTATAAACTAGCGATAGTGTGTCTGCATCAATATGTGGTTTTGTCGTAAATGTGAAATAACTTAGATATTTTTTTTTCCTTTAATGATGATTCATGGTCAATCAATGGTTCTGGTAGAGATCGCCTCGAGCGATAAGACCGCCATTTGTACCACCAATGTATTCTTCTCCACCGTCTGTATGCAAATTTGTCTTCTTTTTGTTTTCTTTTTACATTTTTGGTGTACAAAAAAGTTTATAAATAAATAATTCATCTTCTACTATGATAACACTATCGACCAAGTTTCAAATATAATCCAACTTAGTTTATATGAGCGGTGGCTTGCTCGTCGTTATCTATTTCTAAAGGATCCAATCTGTGTAAAATGGTGTTAGGAATGCAAAACAATTTTTTTCCCAACTGGAATCAAACGTAGAAACCCTCGCTCCACAACCCGAATGCTGCAACTAGACTGAAAATAATACAAAAAAAAATGTTATTTTCCTAGACAATTTGTTTTATACGGGGTCATTTTTACATCGCATTACTAAATGAAACCACATACATATTATCTACTTGGAAATAACATTTTACAATAAGTTACTCAAGCCGTAAATATAAAATAAAAACGTGTAAGTTTCGAACAAAATCAATATTAATAAAAAGTAATTTTAATTTTACGCGGCCTAGAGTCACTACCACTATGAGAGAATTAGTCGCAGCGTCAACATTATATTTTCAGTCAGAAATAGTCTCAAGTACACGCCATATTCGCATTAAATTACAACATGATCAAAAAATCTGAAAACTAAAACCAGGATCTTTGGTGAAAACATTAATTATTAATCGATGATTTTTGGTACAATTTCAGCAAAGCTGAAGACGAGTACGTGGTTTCATTTAGTAACGCAATGTCAAAATGAGTCTGTATAACAATTGCTTCACGGTCTGTCTGTTAGTATTATAAGAAAGTGTGTCTGTTCTTATTATTACAACGCCCTTGCGGCTCTGGATTATTAACGTAAACAAAATATGTGAAAATTACTGTTGCGAGACATGTGTTCGTATTCTTAGCGCAAGAATTTAGCGTACAAAAGGAGCAAATTAGCGTGAAAACTTTCTGTTATGAAATAAGAAAATGTATCTCAATATAGAAGTTTATTCGGGCTTAATAATACTATTTCTTTTTGTGATCGAGACGTCCCCGACCGTAGGACAGTTTAGTAAAGACAAACCAACCTATAACCGACTACATAGGATCACGCCTTTATTCCATAGAGAGCTAGGCAGAGAATAGTATCTATATATAGATTTGGCATACTTCTCTCGGTTCTTCCACCTTCATCAATCTTTTCATGCATTCCTGCCGCTTCATAACCGACTTAATATTTAAAAAAATCAGAATGCGTCCAAAGATTTGGATTCAAAATACTGGGTTGTGTTTCTACTCTCTGTGAACAATATTCGTGACGTTTACCATCTAGTGAGCAGCCTGCTCGGCATCCAGAACAAACGAAATAATATCTTTAGAATGTGAACTTCGCCGTCTTCAAAGCATAAAATTGTTTCTAAGATATTTAGATTCTTCGAGAACTATTCTGCAAATATAAAGCGACACAGGTTTTCAACAAGCAAACTATACAGAAAATATTCCATTTGAACTGAGACCAGTTGGGAAGAACAATCTTAAAGCGTTACGAGATCAATTACCTACTTTGTTAGAACGTCTTATTATTCAAGAATAAACATGTTTTACGCGTTGTGGAGGACATTATAATGCTTCAATAAAACAGGAATTGGTGTAGCAAGAAAGAGAATATTCGTCGCTGGGACAAATCGCGGGCTCACTACTATAAAGCCCTATAGCAATTTTTATTTAGGTTAAAAAAAAGATTTAAAATTTCTGGTAAAAATTTGCAAAGACAATCGTTCATGGTTCCCGTTTATTAATCCTTCAGGATTATATGAAGATATTACTGTAAAACACATATAATCATGTGATATATAATATAATTATTTTTTGTGCAAAACATAATATAGAATCTTGTAATTTAATCAGTCAGCGAAATGATAATTTTCCTAAGTATAAGTATACTTAGCAGGAAAATGATCGTTTCGCTTTAAATTCGCAATTCTCATTTAAATTCAATTGCATTAAAAAACAATATTGTCACTATCAGTTCATAGTTATTTATATTAATTACAAAGCGATTATTGTGTAGACTATTGTAACTACTGGACATAATAAGTCGTCACATCTCATATCTCAGCCCGCAGCCTTCCCTAATGCGCCAAGGAGGGCCACCGCGGAGTTTTAGTTAGAAGACCGTTGCGTAGGTTTAGTTGTATTATAGGGTCAGGGACTTGGCCCGGCGCAGCGGCCGCCCGAAAGTCCCCATCAAATCCGGGCGGCTCTTCGTCGGGCCGTAGGCAACGGTTACACCAACATAACAACTAAGTTACCCACCAAGAAGGTTGGGTGATAGTAATAAGGGACTTTCTCCCTGACAAAAAAAAAGGTTGGCGAGCGCAGTGGAATACCAAGCAATACTATGTAATTCAAGGTGTTGGAGGGTGTTTCCACTGTTTATCGGCGGATGTAATTACCATCAGGCGAACGGCCAGCTAGTCTCATCATTAAAAGCAATAAAAAAAATCTACTAAACATTTTAAAAATGTAGAAATTTTTAACCAAGCTGTCCTGAGCGCTGCTCGTAGTTAACTTGAAAGATAACGACAGTTTGCATCTTTAAATAATATTTTTACTCTTCTTTACGGGCCGTCGTTTAGTACAATATTTATGTGCTTTATCTCACACGAGAATACGTGGCATTGCCCGTGCGGAATAAATAATAAAGAACAACCGTTGTATCACTTTTTAGTTCAGGTTTCCTTGCAAAAGTAAAACTTTATATGTACATGTTAGCCCATTTTAAGAGACATACAGGCGAGGGTTGAGAGATTTTATATTAAAAAAATTGCAATGTCGTTTTCCAATTTATTTGTTATTTTTTTTAAACATGCTCTACAAATTTTGCAAGAAGGAAATACTGAGTCCCGATGAGATTTGGACATGACGTCATAGTTTTGAAAATTTTACATTCATTATGACTTAAAAAAAAACATTTATATATACCTACCTAAGCTGCCTTATAAATCTCAAACATCTTATATAATTTACTGTAATTTTCATGCCACTGGTTTCTTTTATTCTAGCAGCATTATGTATACATCACACGACTTATATATATTTCCGTTGCCTTATATTTCCATCAACCAATACTTCTTGAAATTAATCCTTTCGAAAAAACAACCTCCTCCACCTTTAGCTTTTTATGCCAAATAGTAAATATTATTTGTTGATATTAGACAGGGTGATATAGTACTAACACTTACAAAGATGGTACTTACCTACATAAATGTTTATTTTAATTAAATTAAGTTTTATAAATTAAAACTATTTGTCGTGAAAAAAGTAAGTTCATATCTTTTTTCTACGCTTAGCCATTTTAGACGTATCTAACCTGTATTATATTACACTGTTCCACTGCTCAGCACGGCCTCTACTACTGGAAGGGATTAGGCCATGTTCCACACTGGCCTATTGCAGGTTAATAGACTTAACATACCTACATTCGAAATTATATTAAAAATTCTCAGATATGTAGGATTCCTTAAGATGTTATTCTTCATCGTTAAAGCATACGATTATTGGTACATAATCACACATAATTACCGAGAAACAATTAAACATATAGAGAGATAATCAACCAAGGCAGACTATTATTTTGAGTGTGACAACAGCTTCTACCACGCACACTGATAAGAATTGAATAACAGCGATCATGAGGTCACCATTGCGATATATTACCGCGATTCCGAACTGTGTTGGCACCGCGCTGTTCTATGGTCACTATGGAAGGAGTAAATATATGAATCTATTTGCCTTTCATAATTTGGAAGCGGTTTTTTATATCATTATTTTTGATACCATAGTAACTGGTAATACTAAACTTGAGGAGGACTCATAATGTTTAATTTTCACTTAAATTATAGAAATTATGAAATTTATTAAAATCTATATGATTTTTGGATTGATTAATTTATCCATGAAACACGTTCCATCTCATTTAAATTATATCAAGAATTATTAAAATATTGCCAGAAGTTCTATTAGCCTACTAAAACAGAAACACTCAGGTGTTTTAATGTTTTTATATCATCAAAAGCCTTCATATCCACATACAATAATATTATTTCATAAACCCGACTTGCTATACGGTATGGGTTAAAAGCTATTTGCCGCAAAGTGAGCCAACACAGTGAGACAGGGATTTTTATCTTCCTCCTGCAGTGTAATGGCATTTTCCTTCAATGGCGTTATGCCTTATTTACCACTACTGCGTTCATATTAAAGAGCTGCAAGTTATGAGGCATATAAAGCGATAATGCTTTATATGCGGTCCGTTGTATACTCAACCTTTTAAGCAAGTTTTTTTAGAACTACCTACACGGTCCGTCATATATTTAACAGATCAAGATTTTTTTTAAACTAGTTTTATTTATTTAGTTCAAACACATTTAAGATTATAAATAGTTCATAGCTATAGACCGAAGATTAGGACCAAATTTGTGCCCCAAAAGTTATTCCCAGTAAGTCATCTTATTTGAAATGTCCGCGTGACAATATATAACAGCGTTCTTAGATATTAAAGCATAAATATGCTAAATCACAAATTGCTAAAATTGTGACGTGTATTTATTGGTGTTTTGTTATTTCGCACAGATTGAGTAATCATCACTTGAGCTTAGAATTTTTGTATGACAGTCTTCCCAATGTCCGCTCTATAATCTTAGAACTATTTGATTTAGTTAAATTAAATATTGTTTGGTGATAGGTATATTATCATCCTGTTCGTTTTCCATGTCATATATACTAAACCAAGGCGTTTTATAATATTATTAGCTGACCCGACGAACTTCGTATCGCCTAACAGTCGACATATTGACATTAATATTTATACAATACTAACGTCACTCAATTGTTTTGCCTTCCCGGAACCCCTCCACTAACACTTAAACTTTATGGTATGGTGTTAAAGTTCAAATTGACTTTTAAGTATTATTACGAATCTTTTGTATGGGAATATAGAAAAGTGTTTATTTTTAGACATTTTCAGGCAATTTTTTAAATTTTTTTCTCTCCGTAAAAAACCATGTTGTAGAACCTCTTGTTCTAATATAATTTAAAAATTAAAAACATAAATGTCTTATGTCAAGTCGTGTAAAACAAGTGCTCAATGATAAAAAATAACATTCTCTGAATTTATCCGTATTTTTCATTTCACGTACCTATAGAATTTCATTATTTTTACTACAAACCATCCTCGTACTTCAAAAAATATTATAAAAAAAGAATTAGCGAAATCGGTTCAGCTGCTTTCGAGATTTGCGCTTAGCAAAACATTCAGGGATTCATTTTTATATTATATATTTCATAAAACTTTTTGGAATTTTATATCATACGCCGAAACCAAAGCAAATATATGTGGATCACTCCGTATTGACAATTGTCGAGGTCATAATGTGCCATGTGGCCGACATTATGATATTTATTTTGTAAATTTTACATTGTACAAATCTTCAAGTCTATTAAAATCAGTTTGTTACAACAGGATCATCTCTATATCTTACATCAGAAAGCGTATCATTCGTTTTAAAATGAGTAATAAAATAATAAACTAAAAACAAAAGCAAAGGAATCCAACCAATACGAAAATTCTTCACGATCAGAATTGACACATTTAGCACCTTAAGGCAGATCGGAATAATCCTATTTCGCGTGACTTCCGACAAACAAGTCGTATTTACCCTATCGTAGGCGGGATCGGTTCGTGTGAGGGATTTGATCACCCTACAGACTGACAAATCTATTGCGCTGTGTATTGACTCACTGTTTTGTGTGATTGAGACAAAATCGACAAAATGTCGAGTCAAAGTGAGGTGATCCATATATATGTACTACTTACTAGATTTAGCGTTCCGAACATTCACTGTGTTCAACTGAATTGAACTGCAAACCATTCAAACTGAATTTAATATGGTCAATATTGACTACTTGTGGTTTGTGTACGAAGTGGCGCTCATGATATAAGAATACGAGTCTAAGTGTAAACTTGGGTTTGCATAAAAATATTAGTCAAATAAGTAAAATTATTTGTTGTTCAAGTGAAGAATGTGTTGTAACAGTGACGTTTTGGTTGCCATTTTAGTTCAAATTTTTGAACAAACAGTTTATATAAACGTTCGTGTCTATAGAATATATGTCAATGGTTGTGGCTATTTGAATTAAATCAACGAAGATGATTTTATAAAATACTAGCTTTTGCTACTTAAAATTTCACTGGATATTTACTATAAAAAGACAATAAAATCTTTTAATTTCTTATATAACAGACAAACTACATAGACGTAACAGTATTATTTGGCCTCCATGAGACCCTTTCATTAAGTGACCTTAAAAAAACTCAAAGCTATAGTAGTGTTACAGGATTGTTTGGGCCAATATTTTACACATGTTAAAAATAAATATTGATTTGGCACTGCATACAGAGGTGCGTTATCGAACAGTTTTTAACTAAAATTCAAGTAGCGCAGCAACATTTTTATTTTTTCGGATTTATCTATTTCTCAAACTAGTTTGAATATTTTCGAATCATTTGAAGATTTTGAACAATGTTTTAGCTAGAAAACTAAAAATGGAGGTAGTTTTGATTTGGAACAATATATTATGGTGAGATCCCCGTAGACAACGGCTTGGTTGTACCTCTGGTATTGCTTGAGTCCATGGACGGCGTATATGGCTTACCATCGAGCGTACCGTTTGCTCGTTTGCCTACGAAGGCAATAAAAAAAACATATAATTCTCGGGGTGGGAATTTATGCCCAAAATAGCAATAAAATTGTGCCCTATCACAATACCATAAGACAAAAACAAACAGTATAAGTCATCTGTCCACTTAGTATATACCTACCTATACTTTTGGAGATATATTTGCAGCATCAAATTGCGATTCCAAAATAAACACTACCAAAAAAACTTAGGAAAAAAACAGACACTACAATTTTCATCCTAAGCCCCGAACGTTAACCACGGGTGATAAGCGGTAATTGTATTTAAAGTACCTTTCCGTGTTTGTTGGCTTTAATTCGGTGAATTTTGAACCACCACAAAACTTTATTCGAAGTAGTACCACATTACCCGGATTACCAAAGTTTGTGCCCCTAATAATCCAGTCTTGGATAATGTGCCGTAACCGAAAAGATAGGTTAAACTATAACCCACTATACTGTATCCATACAGGCTTTAGTCTTTGCCTACAATTTAATAATATCAGCCCTGTATTATATACTTGCCCACTGCTGAGCACGGGCCTCCTCTACTACTGAGAGGGTTTAGGCCTTAGTCCACCACGCTGGCCTAGTGCGGATTGGTAGACTTCACACACCTTCGAAATTCCTAAAGAGAACTTCTCAGATGTGCAGGTTTCCTCACGATGTTTTCCTTCACCGTTGCCTACAATTTAACTATAATATTATATATAATAACAGCCTTTTTTGTACATACTGCTCAGAGCGCAGGTTTAGTTTGCTACTGAGAGGGGTTAGGCGTTAGTTCACCACGCTGGCCTAGTGTGGGTTGGCAGACTTTTTTTTTATCGCTTTAAACGACGAGACGAGCTTGCCATTCACCTGATGGTAAGCGATACGACCGCCCATAAACAGTAGAAACACCGTGACATTGACTTACAAAGTATTTTTTGGTACTTATTCTACTGCGCTCGCCATCCTGAGACATGAGATGTTGTCTTATTATATCAGTAGTTACACTGGCTACAATGTCGTTCAAACCGGAATACAACAGTGACTACACACTGCTGCCTTGCGGCATAAAAAGCCGTTGCGGTGGTACCTACCCAGGCGGACTCTCACATATGAGAGACCTACCACCAGTGACTACATATTAAAAAAAAACTCAATGTTCAGGTATGTACGTTTCCTCACGATATTTCCTTCACCTTTAAATCGAATGACAATTTATAAACAATACGCAATATAACTTCGGAAAGCGAAAGGTGGGTTTTGATCCTACAAACATCCGTCTCAACAGACCGTTCGGTTATAAAACCTAAACAACCTTATTATAATACACATAAGTTACATAGAGCCTGACTAAATGCAGAAATGTCACCCTGTTTAAACATCTCGTATTTCTTGTATCTGCCGAATGCACGAAAGTAGCACAGAACAACTGTCTTTTTGTTAGCTAACAGAATGACTCAAACAACAGATTTAGAACATAGCACAAATTCTAAGACGTTAGTTGTTACTGCGCTTCTTTGTCAAAGCGCTGTTTGTTCGTGTGCAGTGTTTAGAATTTGAAAGCTCTGGAGACCTTTCAAGATTTTTTTGTTATAATGTATCAAATATAAATTCGCTGTAATTTCGAACTTAGTCAATATATTTAAATTGTATTAGTATACTGGCTAATTAGCCTATGAGAAATTATTCCGCAATCATAATTCTTATTAATTCTATCTAAAACACACTCAGGGGTTACAATTTCTCCGTGGACTGGCACATTATTCATAGTAATTATACCAATATGTAATAAAGAGCCTGTCGTCATAAGCTGATACTAGAAATACAGAATTTACGCTGAATACAATATTTTAGTAGCACAATTTAATCGTTTTGATGTCCTACACAAAAGACGTATTCACGTATTAATCGGAATCACTGAATGCTGTTATCTTTCCGAATTTCGCATCAAAGGACATCATTAAACAATGCCAATTTAGAAGTAAATTAATTTTCCAAAGGAATTTAGTCTGAATCCTTAGTATATTAAATTATAATTTGACTACTTCCTGGAAGGCAATTAATAATGGTATTCAAGTTAAATGGCAATTGACATTGGTTTCTGAATGTTTTAAAAATGATTTTGTCTTCGCTGGTTCTACTGGCAGCGTATATAGGCTGTGACATTGGATTTTCATCTCAGTACCAGTCCAGAGTCTAAAATTTGTCCCGATAGATAGGCTCGCCTCCTGTCCCATTATGGGACAGAATACATACGGCGCAAAGTGAATGCACTAGATGTACTAACATCCACCCTTTCGCCACCTCCTTCCCGCCAATCGGGTGTAAAAGGCGTGCATGTGTGTATAGGGCATTGATTTGGTTCGATTCATAAAATGGACAACAACAATGGGTGGACTAGAGCTTCTGTGATAAAGCCTTATATTTGACGACGTAAAATATACGATGTTAAATATTTACACCACATTGAAAGTGAAAGCATAATGACGCAATAACTGTAGAATATTATATATTCATAACACCATGACTAGTAGCCCTAACTTCATAGCATTATAGCCTTTATTGCGTTTCCCCTTCACACCCAAGCGAGGCGGGGCTACAAAGGTTACAGTGTGGAAAATTGATTGATGTCCACATTACCATATCTTGTGTACATCGGTATTGACTTCGTGTAATCTTGTTTGGACTATGTCCCACTGTGGGTTTACTGTGTCGAGACTAATATGAAAATGCTAATGTGAATTGTCACTCTCTTTGAGTGTTTGAGTATCTATATGTGCTGTGATTCACCATGTTCTATGTGCTATATAGTGTAATCCAAAATTGGAAATCGATTGCCATTGTTATCGATATTAGTAATCTAACAATTCGTGGTTTGATAAGATATCTCCATTACCAATGTATTAAACGGAGCTGTATTAAATAGATCAGTAGGGAAATAATATGAGAATTATCAGCCTCTTCCGTGGTAGTTAAAGTAAGTGTTAAGTGTAGATTTGTGCTTTAGATTGACGGGGAATACCACGCTAAGCAGCGATAGCCTAGCTATGTGTCGAACGGATTGTCGTGGCTAATGTCCATTCGTGACACATTCGGCATATGACTTTTCTAAAATTATGTGTATTCTTAGTGAATTATCGCTCGTTTTAGCGATGCGGGAAAGCATCATGAGAAAATCTGCACACCTGAAAAGTTCTCTATAAGAATTTTGAGGATATGTGAAGTGTACCGACTTGCCCTAGGCCAGCCTGGTGGATTAAGGCCTGATCCCTGTCAGAGGTAGAGGAGGCCCGTGCCCAGCAGTGGGGCATTAATACAGGGTTGATATTGTTATATTATTGACCTGCCACTAAATCAGCTTTTTATGGTAACGGTAAAACCCTATATTGCTCCACAATACTCCAGTATTTTAGAGTCCAAAATAATATCTGTCAACGAAAGACGTTTAGCATTAGATGCCAAAATTATGCCAAATAATAAATATAATAATATTAATCCTGTATTATATGCTGTCCCACTGTTGGGCACGGACCTCTTCTATTACTGAGAGAGATTAGGCTTTAGTCCACCACGCTGGCCTAGGGCGGATTGGTAGACTTCACACGTCCTGGAAATCCCTATAGAAAACTTCTCAGGTATGCAAGCTTCCCCGCAGTGTTTTCTTTCACCGTTAAATCAAGCGATGATTCATAAAGAATACACACCATATTTAGAAAAATCAGTGACCCCGGTGCCCCTGGGTTACGAACCTACCGAAATTCTTCTCGGTAATCCGTGCCACAACCAACTAGGCTATCGCCGTTTAATTATTAATTTATGCCTACTTAGGCGTAATCTTAACTGCACCCAATCAGTCGGTTTAAATCAAACAATGTGGAATAGGTATCTACTGCATAGATCTGAAACAGATAACTCTGATTCAATTAATTCTCAGCAGTTTTCTCAGTAGGCAAAAACCTTATGCCTGATCAAATAAGTATAAGTTTCGTTAGTGTCTATGCTACGTTGATATCAAAATAGCAGTGAACGGTTTTTTTTCTAAACGGCTTGAGCAACAAAATCGAGAAAGTGGTAACTAATTAGCAACAAATTATAAAATGTATTTGGTTTATTTCCGCTAAGTTACTACTGCTACCTTGACAGAGCTCAAAAATCCGATGCCAAAGGAGAACTATCACAATGAAGATAATTAAGAATCACGATTCTCAATAACGAGAGACCGCCTGGAGAGAGAGAGACAGCAAAATGACTCCACTGGACCTGATGGTAAGTGGAGTCAGGTTAAGATTGAGAATCGAGTGACGAGAGATACTCCTCGTCTGTTGCCACACTTTTACCGACCTAATTATTCGTATTTAAGAGCGGTGGATCGACAAAGATAAGAAACAAATGATGTTATTATTTTTTGTTTGTAATTTCCTTTTTATTAAACTCTTGTCTGTCTTAGAGCATGTTTCACAAGTTTATAGTAAACTGTATTTGCCAGTTATTGTATTTAAACAGTTAATGTATTCATTTTGTTACCATTTAAGGCCGACTTTTGTATTTGGTTGACTTATATTCAAAAATGTCCAATCAGAAGATTTTTTTTGACTTGTATACAAATGAGTTATTTTAATTAGTTCATTCTCAGAATTGGATTGAAGATTGAGATTGAAATCGTTTATTGATAACAGCTGTTAGTTTTATGTTTCTTTTGCTAAGTGCGGGTTTTATGGGTGTCCTGTACACTCACCATGCGGTTGGGATTTAATAGCACAGTATTAGGAAGTTTTTTTTAACATTTACGGATGTGTGTATGTTTTATGTGTCTATTTTATTTAATTTTATATGTACAGTTACTTTTATTATATATATTATTATTATAAAAACTATGTATGCAACGAGTAACATCTACTTAGAAGTTGTGAAAAAGGTCCTTAAAGTTATGAAAATTAAATAATTTTAATAATATTAAGCGCCCTCAAAATAACATAATTTCTTAAACTAAGAAACGACAGGATAGTACAAAATTTTCCAAGTCTGCAATGGCTTTTAATTAATCTAGTCAACGAATTTAGGAGAATCATTTTCTATACATATTTTAACACTTAAATACTTAGTTTATTGTAGAAGAACTTTAAGAAAACCTACGTAATTACATATTTTGTTTCAAACTGCACGCACAAAGGCACATGTGACAACCAAAGTTTGTTATTAAAGAGTCATTTCGGCGTAATTAGGACGTGGTAACAATACAAACAATAAACGACTCTCGCTCTTTGTTCAAACGTCTTATGTCCTTCGTCGATATACTTTACAAACTTTTATCTGAATTATGTTTAGAATTTTGAA
The DNA here is from genome assembly GCF_014839805.1 of Manduca sexta. NCBI lineage: Eukaryota > Metazoa > Arthropoda > Insecta > Lepidoptera > Sphingidae > Manduca > Manduca sexta. The sequence goes on from NC_051138.1 coordinate 13,519,549, forward strand.
TTTAGAAATCTGAACCTTCACGATTTAACAAAATTCCTGCGTAGGTAGATTGCTGCTTACACGTGGCCGCAATATTTTATCGTAATTTAATATAGCGCCATCTATTGTTAAGAATACTATCCACGTTTAATTATGTTAAGATTAAAGTAAGTCACGTATATGAGATTGTGTGGGTAGTTGTTGCTTCAAGGTCCAATTCTGCTGCCGAAGAACAATTTAATACTGTTGAATTTCTGTTTGAAGAATAATGTGGTTAATGCTCGACATCATGGTATACTATTAATCACACGCTACTGCATTTATAAAAAGTCTAGAAAGGAATCACAAGGAAAACTAACGCTAAATAAATATATAGAAATAACTACAGCATTCACTAATTGTACTCGCTGTAGATACGTATATATTATGCTACATCAATTTTAAAAAATAAATAAACAGTCCAAGTATAAAAAACGGCAACAAACATTGTGAGACTGAACATCAACAAACAATGAAAAAAAAATATATATTTGTAAAATGTTAAGTATTATTTACATTTCTATCAATATTAACTGCATCATCAGTTCGGAAAGCACTTTTCACCAGAGAATAACAGAGAAGCAACATTAGTGTAGCTCTTTTCAAAAAGTTTATAAAATAGGGACTATCATGAAAACATAATGTGTTCTACTAAAGCTTTTAAATAATGAAGGCACAAAATTGTGAACATCTTAAATTATACTTGCCTAGTTTCGGTGTAAGCCAGCAATTTGTATACTAACGTAGCTAAATTAATCTAGTGTTTAACAACAGAGTTCCTAATGAGGTAGTACGTGCACATAATTAAATGGCTTGAAATTTGATGTTTAAGACGTGTACTTCTGAGGTGCACTTTAATATTATAAACAAAATGGTCTTTTTGATAGACTTAGACTATAAAATATACTGTCTCGATGGTGTGTTTGTGTTTAGCTTAAAATACGACTGTCGCGCAGAAATGTTACATATTTGCCTACCCCTGAAAAGGGGAAAAGGTGTGATGCTATACATATGTATGTAAGAAGTAGATTTAAATAATTTGAAATAGTGGTGACATTAAGATGCAATATAATTCAATGTGACGAATGTGAAGAGTTGTCAATCACTAGAATAGAATATCTGCATAATAAGAATTATGCTGGACATTTTCATTATACAATTGTATTGTATTATTTTAAGTCATCAGCTACAGTAAACATTAATTTCTTCTGCATATAGGCCTAAAGATATCCAGAACGAGCTATTACATTATAATATATAAATATAAATCGGCCAATGGACATATCATATAAAATATGTTATATATTATGAAGTTAAAATATTCTGTTTAACAGTAGGCGGACCTGTGGCTCATTTGTTTACTTAGGCAACAAAAAAAACAAAGGCCGAACATTGGACTAATAAGTAACGGATGAATAAAATGCAATTATTTTTCACTGCGTGATTTTTGTATTAAGCGTAACCAGTTGCCTTTAATGCTAAGTTTACACGCGTGATGAGGGTAACCTCATCACGCGTATGTAAATACATCCTTGGATGCCATTTAGACATTTGTGAGGGTGTTAGTGTGTTCCGGACAGGCAAACTGTGCAGCAGTGGCGAAAGGTCTATATAACCCAATTACTGCCGGCATCTATTTATGTACAAATTGAATATCATTAGAGCGATTTCATGCATTAGTACCTTTATGTTGCACCGGATAAACTTTCGGAAAATTTCCTCTTTCGCCACAACTGTGCAGACACATAGCAGATGTGGACTTTGATGTTGTATCTATTACGTTTGAACACTAAACACGCATGTTAATACGTCGCAAACGCTTACCGCAAGCGTATTTTGATTTGTGTTCAAAAACCGACACTAGCCCAAATCGGCGACAAGTTCACGCAAGTCAAGCCAAACACCCAGTTCACACATTTGTGTTTGTGGACTCATGTCGCAGTTTTATAAGCTTGTACACGTAGCGATACGATCGAATTTGAGTAAAGGGTGATTTGCACATCGCCGGTATTGAAGGTAAGGGACGGGAAAAATACAATATTTTTTTCTAATAGTAAACAAACCCATGACGTCCTGAATTTTTACTTCCGATATTGGCGTTTGTCGTCTTAGATCGCGCCCCGCTTGTGATTTGAAAAAACAACGATTTAATTATAATTTTGGCTCACTATTTTGGTCGTAGTGGCTTCCACATATAGGGTAAATGTATTATGCAGTCGCAGACTTTTATTAAGAAATATTTAAGACAAACAATCCTGCGGTAGGTACATCATCTTTGTGTAACTGCAACGGTTTAGACAGCGTACGCTAAGATAGCAAGTTTTTTCCGACTTACTTGATATGTATCGTTATATTATGGCCATATTACACAATTATCATTATAAATTGTAGCCTATATGTTATTCTGATGTATAACCAATATTACTGTAAAGTTTCATCCAAATCCGTTCAGTAGTTTTTTTGTGAAAGAGGAACAAACATACATACATCCAACCATCTTCACAGACTTTCGCATTTATAATATTAGTAGGATATCGGCCGTTTCCGTTTATATTACTGGTAATAATTGTTCGCTATTCAAATGTCTCTGTTTGCGTTAAAACTCTTTTCTAATAGTCTACATTGTTATCTTTTTGGCAGTAGCTCCATAAAATTTGCTGCTTTGGAGGTTAACCTAGAAAAACAACCCGAAAAGCATACTAAAATTTAATCTCGTTTAAGTTCTGATAACTAACTAAGAACCTTTAGAGTATAAGTGTTTAAATATTTCCAAAAAAAAAATCATTTTTTTATTTCGATTCAACATAACTCCTTGCTCCCCATTGCATTTTCATTACAACCAGTCTTAATTCATAATATTTCCATATGCGGCACAAAAGTAAACAGTTCCTCAAATCTAAACTCTACCCATATGGGGTTATGTATCCGCCATAAAACTCGGCAGTCGCACGCTTGTCGAAATCTTCTCGTAAAAGTGCGTCAATTCTGATAAACTTTATAGCATGTCTTGTTGCTTTGATATATCGTCCTGAGATGTATTTTCATCAAGGGTGAATGAAAGACATACGTGTGTACAGGCGAAAAGTGAGTGCCTTGTGCATACCCTTTTAGGGACGAGTGGTGTGTGCGAATTAAAGAAATATTGCCTTAGGTTTTAGGATCAAGTTGGTTAGGCTTCAGTTTTAAAGAGGCTTCCGTTTTTTTAAGTTTTTTCTCATCGATTAAGAAATACTGTATGGTAACATAATAGCAGATTGAACGATGCAAGATATTTACTAAATTAATGTTTTAATGATTCTATTGATCGCAAATTGATATTCGCCATCTTTTTAATTAACTGTATATTTGGTGGAATTGACAGGCCCGAACAAAGCGATTATTACTTGACTGAATATCAGTTTTAACTTTTAAATTAATTTCAACTATTCAAATGGAAAATATTTACAATTGTTTGTAACTCTGTGCCGAGTTAAAAATTACATTATACGTACATTGTAATCTAATTATTTATGTTAACTACAATGCTTAATATTAGTCCTAGAAATTCGAATACGCTATGATTAATACGGTGGCACACACGGCTATAAAATATTTGTGACGTCCAATATATAAGCGGCGATAGCCTAGTTGGGTGTGGAACGGACTGCCAAGACGAATGTCCGCAGGTTCAAATCCCAAGGGCACACTCCTCTGGCTTTTCTAAAAAAAAATAATGTGTGTATTCTTTGTGAATTTATCGTTCGCTTTTACGGTGAAGGAAAACATCGTGAGGAAACCTGCACATCTGAGAAGTCCTCTATAGGAATTTCGAAGGTGTGTGAAGTCTACCAATCACTAGGTCAGCGTGGTGGTCTAAGGCCTAATCCCTCTCAGTAACAGAGGAGGCCCGTGCTCAGCAGTGGGCGAGTATATAATATAGGGCTGATATTATTATTATTATTATTATTATATTTCAGAACCAGTGATTTGCTGTACATGCGTTTAAACTCATGAAATGGCAAAAGATTGAATATCCGTAACATTTACTTTTGCCCTTTCGTTAAAAGTAAACATAAAAGATAGGCATAGTAAACCGTAGATAATTGGATTTCCTAGAAGCAGAATAGTGGCGTACAGGCCAGTAAAACTCGGGCGTAGTATCTATGAGTTATAGCAGCTAGGAAAAGAGACACAAAGACAATCAGTTTTTGCCACTACTAAAATTGTGTTTCACCAGTGCTTGCCCAATTAATATTCTAAATAATAGTTTAATTATTGTTCTATAGATATCTATGTGGCATTACATTGTTAATTACCTCTAGAATATATGGTTATCAAAACTGTCTTCACATTTGAACTCCTGTAATTATAAAAAGTTGGATTTTCCCCTGTAGACGGAAATAAGAGTGCTACTCTTATTAAGTTATTATAACACGAATTACAACTATATAGTTGCATTGTAGTATGTTATGTTATAGGAGAGAATATCCCTTTCTTAATAGAGTACTATAAGCATAATTAAGGTATTTAACAGCATTTACACGTGTACTATCAGTTCAAATTGGAGCATTATTGGCAACGATTTGTTGCAAGCCGAATGCTTCTCGATCAGTACGGCCAGCCAGCAGATCATGATAATGCGCGCCATCAATTCCTCGAATGCTATATTACGCTGTAATGCACCGGTGCTATTTAAATTTCATGCTCCTCGAAAATATATTATAAATCATCACTGTAAAGTAGAAAATACGTAAACATCTCCACGTCTATTTCTTGAAACTCGTGAAGGAAATTCAAACAATCTAAGCAAATAAGCGTGAGCTATTTTTATTCCACTTTAAACTCACAGACGTGATAAATATGATGCTAAACACGTCAAATTTATTCGAGAATATTCCACTCCTCGTCGGAGTCAGCTCGAGGCGATGCTTATTTTGTTTTATTTGAATGAATTGCCCGCTTTCCACCGACGAACGGCGGCGAGCATTTGTTTTCACTTAGGAAACCATTCGTAACTTGTAACCGTCGCCCATTTAAGTTTTGGCCATGAAAACTGCGGGTCGGATGGATTTTAATTTTTTTCCGCATGGTAGTGATAATAAACCTGATGTTGTTAATATTAAAATTAAAAAATATATTAAACAACTAAAGACATGCCGGTCGATTTTATTTTCCGGTTTCTTACTCCGAATTTATAAGTCCGGCAATTCGTTGGAAAGAGCTATTATTTATAAACTCGTATGATCTTCCTAGTACGTATATGTAATTATAAATAATTTTAAAATACTAGTTGGATTTTCATCATTAAGTAACTACACTTGTGATATTCGTAAATTTGTTTGTGGACAGTCATTTTTGATATTACCAAGCTTATTCTAAAGAAAGCTAATATACAAAGCTGCGCTAACCCAAAATAATTTTACATTTTATTTCTATTTGACAATTTGATTCTGGGGTATAGCTGAAATGACGAGTTGCGGAGTAAATCTAGTATTTTTTTAGCGACGTACAGGTAGATACCGCTGTAGAGGAACAGATGGTTGCGTTCCTCTATGGAAAGGGAAGATTTCCAGTCAGGCAGTTGTTGCTTGTGACCGGCCGCGGCTCCTGCGACGGTTCCTATTCGGAGGTGGTATATATGCAGCGCGTCGCTCAAATTGTGCAAGCGTAATCCAGGATCGTCTGTCGCCATAATGTGATTGCTGTGTGTTATCACTATTGTTGTGTCTACGCATCGATCATCTTGCAGTTCCGGTGATGTTGACGAGATGGCGGTGTATGCATTGATTGTACCGCCACATGCTTATAAAAAAACATGCAAGCTTTTTTTGCAAAAGTGAAATTGAGTGATCAGTTTTAGTTGATATTATTTCACTAAAGTATATATAAAACTTTTATTTGAAATATAAGACGACATTTGAACGAATTAAGTCCGCAGTGTAGATAAATTAATAGCTATGTTCACGAGAAAATATAATCCTCTTAGAGCAAGAACGCTCAAAAGCTATTTCTTAATTCTCCTCTACCTAGAAAGTGTAGTACCCATGACCATGACGGCTGCAAAGCCTTCGAAACTAAAAAGACGACTAATAGGGTCCATTTGACGAAGACTTAGACATTTTTTTCAGAGGAAGCTTGCAGTCGTCCCTAATGCGCCGAAGAGGGCCACCGCGGAGTTTTAGTTGGTATGCCGTCCGTTGTATATAGGTTAGGGAATCGGCCCGGCGGTCACCTGAAGATCCATATTATCAAATCCGGGCGGCTCAATGCCGGATGGTAAGGCACGGTCACCCCAACATAACCGCTCAGTACCCCCAACCCAAAGGCTGGGCGGTAGTCATATGGTACTATTTCAATTTTTTTTAATCATATTTTTTTCAATCAATTTTACGCTTTCCGAAAATAGTGGTATACGGATATCCTCACGCCTTTTAGCTCTGATGTGGTAGGCAGAACTACACCTAGGACACCCACTGTTTATCGTTTACATTCTGCTCCATGATGTGATAGGAGGCAATCACTTTATCATACACAAATTCGAGAATCTGGTCGGATATTGAGGAAATACTGTTTTTCCGACCCCGGATCGGATCGGACATCGGGCTTTGTACTACAATCGTATTGTAATGCACCTGCGCCACTGATGAAAAGAGAAATTGTCAATTTCATTGGCTATCTAATTTAATCCACAGAGTCTGTAAACTTCATGGCCCGTGTTTTCCATTGAAGCATAACAAAATTATATCTGAATTAACCAACGAAAGCATTCTTTCGTTGGCATTTCGTAAATTTTTACATTTATTCTAGTATTCGCAAATATAATGTACTTGGTAGTTGGTATGGTATTATGCATGTCATATACGAGGTGCTGATTATATTTTAAACATTTAAACTATTATAACTAAAAAATACTCAACTTCCAAATATTTCATAAATGACCTGAGCTCGAACTTGAGACGTCCATCTCAACTATTCACTGAGATGCTACTCTTTTCGAAAAGTGACGAAACTCATTACTAAAACCGATAGCACGTATGTATCACATTACGGATGTTATATACGCCTGGCGGAACACGTAAAAATTGGGTTTCCTTTTATTACACTATGACCTTGTAACTGTTTGTGTAAGGCCGTGTAAGATGTTGAAGAATTTCGATAAGTACGTGTTTTTATTAACCTATAAATATATAAAGTAGAAGAATATTGCAGCAACATAGTAGTAAAAGTGTTTTATTAAACTTAACCAGTATGAGGAAGTTAGAATTCATAGGAGTCGTGAAAATTGTCTCAGAAATCATTTTCTGTACAGGCATACAAAGCGATTCCACTGCACTTGAGGGTAAAGGGAAGATGATTTAGAAAAGTGTCGTATAGTGATGATTATGCCTGGCCAGTTGACATAATTATGCCGGCCTATTTAATAAGTGGAAACAAACAGTTAGTAATTTGTTAAAGCAAGAATGGTCTGAGCCATCAAATGAGATAAATATTAGTCTGGTAGGTCTTTTTCGTTGACTTACTGGCATAACTGTAAGTTTTCTTACAATCAGCTGTTACTGTGAAAAAAACAGCTTTCTCTTTCTCAAGACACATCATTTATTCATTGATTATAATCATAACGATATGAAGGGACTTTTTTAGTTTTCAATCGTACTTGGTTTGATAGTGATAGGATATACTTAAACCACTTTACACAAGGTGTTAAATACCGCCATAGTAGATCACGTACGCGTCGTGTTCTAGGATTAGCCCGTACTTATATATCCGGTTCCAACAGGCCGATATAATTATGTCGACTGTCGAGGGGCGATCTTCTCTCAAAAGTCAATTCTATTGGACCCCACTCCAATTACTATTAGGTGCAGTGGAGTTTCTTTGCCGCGTACGTAAAAAAGAAAACCTAAACGCTTGTTTCACAAGTTCAAGTTCTCTCAAGTAGACGTCGCCAGTAAACATATAATATAGCTTTATCTGAATGCATTATTTAATATTTATTATTTACTTTCGATCTTGACTTTTGTATTTTGTCGCGTTATATTATACAACGGGACTATGACTGCCTCGGTGGCGTGGTTGAAATTGAACACGACATAAGTAGGACTACTGCGCTGAGGTCTTGGGTTCGAATCCCGGGAGAGGCCAAAATTATCTGACTGGGCTCTTCCATTTTAAAACATTGTTCAGTCACAGCTCGGAGTCAGGAAATTGGCGGGATGATACCCCCGTGCCTCGGAAAGCACGTAAAGCCGTTGGTCACCTGATCCCTCTCGCGTCATGTCGGATTGCCGAACAGAGAGTGCACGTGCGTATTGCGCACACGCCTATGCATTTTAAAATAAACTATTTGTAGAAAACTTAAATAAGTCAGCATAATTGAAACACATGCGGATCCCGAAACGCGGCATACTTACGTGGGCCACTATTGCATGTTTTACACCTTCTAGTTGTAGTTATCCGGGCAAATACACATATGAAACCACCAGCAATTTATTTAAATACCATGTCAAAATTCACACTATATTATTCTTTATAAAATAACGGGAAAATAAGTATAGACAGAAGAAAAATCGATGACATTGAATACGTGCGATATTTTATTTCCATAGACAGTTTGCTAACATTCATTGAATCCAGTGAAAGCAAATTCAACTGCATCTGAACGAGGAACCAATCTCGTATTTTTTAAATAGTACGAAACTGTATAAAGTTCTAACTTTTGTAGGAACGGATATAAGATTTTTCCGCTCGCCGAGAATTTCGATTTGTGAAATTTCTTGCGCGGATTTTGATGGTGAAATAGTGATGAATTGTCGCAAATCGTTGTGCCGCGTATATGATTTAAATCATGCAAAATAAAATGCATATCTATTTTGATAATATTTGTTTTTGGCATGCTTAGAAAGCTAACTATATGTTTTTGTTGCAAAGTATTCTTTCTATACTTAAATTTTTCTCTTCAACACACTATCCCTGAGCTGCATACTTAAACCTTTTATGCCAAAAAACACCGAGTAAACTCAAGCAAAATCTGTAGAAAATCAAAATAATCTATAATCAGTCCGTACGTATAATAGTCCTCTCGACTCAATGTTAAAGTAAATAAGTATAGAAATTCCATCTTGCTCTTTTCTGTTGGTGACAGCCTGTCGACCTGACTTAATCCGTGTCATCCCCATTTGCTTACTGAATGATAAATTCCACGATTCTTTTACAAGGTTTATTTATAAGTTCACTGGCATTTTCGTTCGCTGTCGGCGCTAACGTTTGATATCAGAAATACAGATGTAATATTTCATGATTTACATACGTAAGTACGAATTCGGTTGGGAATACGGAAATTTTATTAGATATGTGAAGATGCTTCATTGTTTAGAAAGTTATCAATTATCGTGAGTTCAATGCTTTTGTTTGCTATTTCGTAATAGTGAAAGAATAATGTAATGAGAATAATGAAAAATAATAACGGTATAGGATTCCTTTTTCATAATTTATTCCTTAAGCAACTGGTCTTTTTATTTAATTCAGTTTTTTTATAAAAATAAATCGTGAGATAACCTACAAACTTGAGGATACTGTGTAAAAATTTCGAAAATATGTGACGTTTACCGATCCGCACTAGGCCAGCGTGGTACACTACAGCCTAAAGTTTAGGCCCCAAGGCCCTCAGTAGTCGAAGGGCTTCGGGGCTCAGCAATAGGCAGGATATACAGAGCTGGTAGATTTTTTTTTTTTATATACATGAATAAATCACTGATACCTCAGAACGATTCCCGCTTATCTAACTATCTATATACTTATAATAAATCTGTAGAGAGGTCAATTCTGTACATGAAATATATTTCCAAAATAACTATCAGGGGGTGATTAGGGATCGATACTGATGCCAAAAATGCAATTAGTAAAATTTTTGTCTGTCTGTCTGTCTGTATAACCGTTATAGAAACAAAAACTACTCGACGGATTTTAACGAAACTTGGTACAATTATTTGTCATACTCCTGTGCTGGTTATAGTATACTTTTCATCACGCTACAATTAATAGAAGCAGAGCAGTGAAGGGAAATGTTGGGAAAACGGGAGAAGTTACTCCATTATTTAAGCTTCCGTCGCGTGTGCAACCTTAATGGTTAAAGCTACACAGAAATCATGTATGACGGAAATGTTCTCCTTAAAATTATGTAAAAAATATCCCACGACAGCATATGTCTATCTTTTATGGTTGACTCACAATAACACGTGTAACTCCCGATAGCTTAGCAGTTCGAAGCTTTCTCATTATATTTGTCTACTCTTACGTTTATAACACTCTCAGTCATCCCTAATTAAAAAAGTTAACATTATTAAATATTCTATAAAAAAGAATCATAGAAATCGGTATAGAAACACCAAAGTTATACATGAAATATGCTAATAATAAGCCATCATGCGTGAATACTGAATCATGCTATCAGGATTATTTTTGTATATATATAAGGTCGCGAACGCACAGGCAGGCGGCTTGCTTGGCACCTAGAGGCTAGCGAATCACCTAGCGAGTAGCTTCGTAAAACGAACATTCTCGAACGTTCGCGACCGGCTCCATTTTTGAAGTCCGATATCCACGCGGGCGAAGCTGCGAGCGGAAGCTAGTCCAAAATAAATTCCGAAATAATTTACAGATTTTTTTTTATCTGCAGATGTTATTCGAATCAAAATGCAAATGCACCGCCGTAAATTTTAATAACGCTAATTTTTTTGTGTTCAACTTGTCAGTCGTACAATAAATTTATGCAAAGTGGATTTCAAACAGTATTTTATCTACGTAAAATGGGATTTGTCTAAATGATGATGCATTGTCCAACGCTAGTAATGCCATGGTCCGCATGCTATTGCTAGCAGCAAGGGTTTTTAAACAGGAATTTTTGGTATTATAGTGATTGTAAGCCGGAAGATCCTGACTTTGATTTCCACAGGTCTTAGACAACATGCCATTCTACAACGATAATCCTATCGCTATCATTCCATTTTTTTTTGTTTCCTATTAGCATTAACGATTATAGAAACCCATCTTGTCTAAGGCACCTAATTTGATAACCTTAATGTTGAGTTTACATACAAGATATCTATAAAACTGATATCGCAATGGCTAGGGTAAAGACAGATGTACAAAAAAGGAAACTAATTAATTGCAAGGCTATTCAGCTAATGGTACTTTAACCATTGACTATAAACATTGTTATTGTTTATTATATTTCGATTTAAGGAACATAAATAATATTATCTTAGCCTAGCAGTTGGCACAGAGCTCATCTACTCCATATCAAATATAAACAATCTAAAAATAAAAATAGGGCTGGTTTTATTATTATATTATAGTAATAATAATATCAACCCTGTATTATATACTTGCCCACTGCTGAGCACGGGCCTCCTCTACTACTGAGAGGGATTAGGCCTTAGTCCACCACGCTGGCCTAGTGCGGATTGGTAGACTTCACACACCTTTCGAAATTCCTATAAAGAACTTCTCAGATGTGCAGGTTTCCTCAGGATGTTTTCCTTCACCGTTCGAGCGAACGATAAATTCACATAGAATGCACACATGATTTTAGAAAAGTCAGAGGTGTGTGCCCTTGGGATTTAAACCTGCGGACATTCGTCTTGGCAGTGCGTTCCACACCCAACTAGGCTATCGCCGCTTGTATTATTATATGCGTATTGAAAATAAAAAAAAGATATATAACTAAGCTATACAACGATAACGAGACCGTCGGAAGCGGACCTCAATTAAGACAAAAAAAAATGTAAGACTTATTTTAATGAAGTCTATTTCAGGCTTTAATTGAGTCTGACAATTATAGAGTTCCCGGAAAATGGCGGCGCCGGGAAATTATAGCACCGAGAACTTTATATAGTTTGCGGATGTTGATAATAAAGTTACACACACAACACACAATATCACGCAATTATCTCCGAAGGGGTATGCAGAGACACAACCAGGGCACCCACTTTTCGCCAAGTACGTTCCGCCCCATGATGTGATAGGGTGCGAGCCTATCGCCATATCGGGCACCAATTCCAGGCGTCGGGCTGACACTGAGCAGATAAACCCAGATATCACTTTGCCCGACCCGGGATTCAAACCCAGGAATTCAGAGCGCTGCCGTATCGCGCATGTAGTACAACTAGCTGTAACTGTAGTGTGCCACCGAGGCAGACATTGTAAAATAAGTTAGATAATAAATTATTGTGAAATAAAATTGTTGTAAATATTTACTAGATCCTATATATATACAATTAGGTTTAATTTATAGTTTGGTGTTTTTCGTAAAAGTGTCTTTGAAAAAATTTATCAAATTTTTGACATCTCAAATATCAGAAATTATACAAACATGAATAATTGAAGCGGCGATAGCCTAGTTGGGTGTGGAACGGACTGCCGAGACGAATGTCCGCAGGTTCAAATCCCACGGGCACACACCTCTGACTTTTCTAAAATCATGTGTGTATTCTTTGTGAATTTATCGTTCGCTTTAACGGTGAAGGAAAACATCGTGAGGAAACCTGCACATCTGAGAAGTTCTCTATAAGAATTTCGAAGGTGTGTGAAGTCTATCAATCCGCACTAGGCCAGCGTGGTGGACTAAGGCCTAATCCCTCTCAATAGTAGAGGAGGCCCGTGCTCAGCAGTGGGCAAGTATATAATACAGGGCTGATATATTATTATTATTTATACAAACATGTAACATACAGATGCGGCCATCCATAATTTATATTCTATCATTCATACTCTTCCTTCCCCATAATACCTAAAGATGGAAAAATAAAAATAGAATCATGTACGCGCTCCCAAATTAGAAATATTTCGCTACTTCAATACTAAATTATTCACGGGTTCCATTTCGGCACATGCTGTATATATCATGTTTTATTTTCAAATTTCAACAAATTAGGAACATACGTTGTACGTTCTTAGAAGTATTTTCTCAACATGTTGGAGGAATATAATTTCCTTTCCTTCTGATTTATTAGTATTTGTGTGGGTAGAATTATTTTAATATCTAGCTGTAACAAGTAATATTATGAAGATTATTATATATTAGGAACAATTTTATTAAGTATTTTTATATTGTCCGATTACATAAGAATATAAGGAACTCTACTAACAAGATATTTAGAATCGATCGTGGAAGCAATACTCATGCATACTTTCTTACTTCTGTGGAATAAGTTTATTATTTTGTGATATTTATTAATTTATATAATACTAGTTTTTGCTCATGGCTTCGCCCATGCGAAGGAGTTTTTAGGGATATTTTTTCCGACTTACTAGATATTATGTATCGTTATATCAAGACCAAATTACGCGATAGCATTATAAATTATCCTATGTATTATTCTGATATATAGCCAAAATTACGGTAAAGTTTCATCTAAATCTTTTCAGTAGTTTTTTCGTTAAAGAGGAACAAACATACATCCATCCTCACAAACTTTCGCATTTATAATATAAGTAGAATTATGCCATGTCGATATTTAGCATAAAATCACCTTACGATTTTCGCAATCTTGGCAAAATTTATATTTGCATCACAAAACTAACAGTGCCCGCACAATGTCACCCATAGATGTAAGATTCAAGAATACTGTCATGCAAATACGAATAGAAAGTTATAAAAGGGCCCTCTTATGTTTCCTACGAAGTAACCTGACCCCTTCACAAATGAGTTGGCAGTAGCTGGTTGAGTTTTAAGCCCCCTTGAAGTGCTAAGTTGCATAGTACTTGGCTCCGACTCAGTCACGCCAGTAACTACCGTTGCCAGAATTACGACAATTCTAGTATTCAATTTTCAAACTAAGCCAATGGCGTGCTGTTTAGATTGTGCTATAAATGGAATTGATTTTAGGGTTAGCGCATGTAATGGCGGAGCGCAGTGCAGATTTTTTTAATGTCAAACTATTATCGACATTGTCTTCATTGAAAAAACATTGAAAATCAATTAACACAACAATGTAATGCAATTTATTGTTGTGTTAATAGATTTTGCTGAATTTTGTGTGTTTTTATGCTTTAATAAGTTCCGTGAGATTATAAAGAATGTTTGCTAGATTTTATATAAATTTAATCATCTCGTAATAAAAGGTCAAAGATATAACAAAATTGTGTTTAATACGTGCTGTAAACCTGTTTGGAAAATAAATTCTTATTTATTACTAGCTTTTCCCTTGACTCTAACCGTGTGAAAAAGTTTTTCCGGGATAAAAGATAGCCTAAAGTATTCAAGGTGCTGCCTATTTAAGAAAAAAATCGTTCAGTAGTTCCTAAGATTACGGCGTTCAAACAAAATCTTCATCTTTATATATTAGTATAGATTATGAAAAAATGATATATGTTTATATAATATAAACATATATAATTTTTTTCATAATATCAGCCCTATATTATATACTGTCCCGTTATTGGGCACGGGCCTCCTCTACTATTGAGAGGGATTAGGCCTTAGTCCACCACGCTGGCCTAGTGCGGTTTGGTAAACTTCACACACCCTCGCAGATTCTCATAGAGAATTTCTCAGGTATGCACGTTTCCTCGCGATGTTTTCATTCACCGTTAAAGCAAACGATAATTCACAAAGAATACATAATTATTTAGAAAAGTCAGAGGTGTGTGCCTTTAGGATTTGAACCTGCGGACATTCGTCTTGGCAGTCCGTTCCACGACCAACTAGGCTATCGCCACTGTATATGTCTACTAAATACAAAAATTTAACACCGAAATAGTGGATACGACATGCAAAAGCGCAGGTTGACTTACTATTCTCAAAAGCGTAGATAAAACCAGTACATTCACCTTTTGTCAAGCTTAGAGACACGTCATATGGTAGGCCTATTGCTAACAGAAGTGTGTTTTCAAATCGAAGGTTCACACAAACGTTCTTGCTCGGCTTGGAAATCAAATCCAGAAACCCACATCTAGTTCTAGAGCGCTACCACTAAGCCGATGAGAATTTTATCCGATTTAAAAATCAATAATTGCAATCGTCGTCTCAAAAAGAAGGAATGTCTCGAGATTTGCTTTTACTTTTAATCAACTTCAAAGACTCAATTCGAATATTTTACACAAAATCTGTTTTAATCTTTTTGCCAATCTTCAATACTTTCAAATACTAGTTTGTAATTTAGTTATTACTGCAACTGAAATACCTTTTGATAAAAATTAATTTGACGCCGCGACGTTTAATGAGAAAACCCATCAAGTAATAATGTTTAATTTTAGTATTAGGTAAAATTTAATTCATATTATTAAAGAGTTTACTTGTAATCAAAACTTCCATCGATAAAGAAAAAAGGAGACGAAATGCAACGCATTCATCAAATTCAAAATTCGAACAAGTAGCTCCTAACATATAGCAATATAAAAACAACAAACATTACAACAAGCTTACAAAGTTTTGACAAGACACTTACGGTCAGATAGCGGCAGCCCTCAAACCGAAATGGCATTGGTAAGTAGCGACTTGTAAAGCAAAGATTTTCACCCCCATTTGATCTAGAGTATTTATTCGAGCCGTCAAGCCGCGTCAGTGAACTGTGACTCCCAGGAGCGTACTCGGCTGTCGCCCCAGCCTCAGGCCATTTACTCAAGTGTTCTTGAGAAAAATCGACGCAGCACACGGCCGACACCGCTCCTGCCACGCTTTTATGCTATTGTGTAATATTTAGTAACTTCCAGTTACAACTGTAGGGCTGGTAGGAACTAGAATCAACGACAATATTTTTAAATATGATCAAGCAGTATGCATAGTTGTAGGTATTATAAATGCGAAAGTAATTCTGTCTGTTATGTTTTCGAATTTCAACCGCTGAATCGAATGTAGTGAATTTGGTGTGGAGATAGCTTGAGAGCCTGAGAATGATGTCTTTCTACTCGGCTACTTTGATCTCGGAAAAGTACACGTTAGGACTTTTATCTCAGAAAAAATATTTGGGACGAGTGCAGCCGCGAGCATAAACTAGTATCAACTGCGACAAAATAAATACCAACAGAAAAGATTCAAAGAAAAGTTTTTCCATGAACTGAAGATTTTTCGTATCTAATAATGTAATTTTTATAATGGAAGTAACAAGTTTGCTATGAAAACAAATCCGTGACAGAGCTACAAATATTCCTGTATAACTAACAAATAAATATGAATAATTCTGAGGATTTCAGTGAGACGATTCCATTAAAAGATTATCAAATCATTGAAATAAAAACTATTTAACGGATTTTATCGAAAATATGGAAAAGTATTTTACGTTTCACGAATTGTATATCGATTTCTTATGTTTACTCGAATGTTAGACATTGAAATAAAACTATTTAACGGATTTTATCGCGGTTTATTATATTATTATTTTCTCCCGACGTTTCGAAGACTTTGCAGCCTTCATGGTCACGAGGGGGACTGACCCGACCGTCTGTCAGACCTCAAGACACTGTGAGCTCATTCTGCGTATATCGGACCGTCAACAGCTAAAATTTAAAAAAGTTGTATATTTAAAAAATGTAGGCAGATATTGTAACTTTGACTTTACGGATGAACAACACCTCAGTCCCCCCCGTGACCATGAAGGCTGCAAAGTCTTCGAAACGTCGGGAGAAAATAATAATATAATAAACCGCGATAAAATCCGTTAAATAGTTTTATTTCAATGTCTAACATTCGAGTAAACATAAGAAATCGATATACAATTCGTGAAACGTAAAATACTTTTCCAGCTTACTTTAAAGGCATGTTTATACTGAACAAGTTAAGAAGTCTGTCTCGTCAGGCACTGGTGCCAGTCAACTGTCTTTGCTCGTACCCTGTAGCGAGTTTTAAAACTACACTCGTGTACAACTTGATAAGTTGAGCTAGCAACTAGCGCGACCTATTGACAAAAGTTCTCAAAGCTAGCGCGAGGTCATGCAGGTGGCGGTCGTTGGCATGCAGAATAGAAGGGTGATTATTCCGTGACACTGTTGGAGCCCGTGCTTTGCCAGCATTATAAAGTTTACAAAGGGTTATCGGCACGCCAGCAATACTTACTTACCTGGGGTGCTAATATTACTTTGCTGGTGGTAGGATATAATTTATATTCGTCCGGATACCGACCACCGTACCCGAGGTGTTAAAACCCGCCATAGTAGCCCACGTAAGTGTGTTGCGTTCTGGGAACAGCTTGTGTATCCGGTTCCAAGAGGCCGGCATAATACTGGTGGTAGGTTTCTCATATATGAGAGTCCGCCTGGGTAGATACCACCGCAATGTCTATTTCTGCCCCCAAGCAGCACTGTTGTATTCCGGTTTGAAGAACATTGTAGCCAGTGTAACTACTGGACATAATAAGACTTAACATCTCATGTCTTAGAATGACGAGCGCAGTGGAATACCAAACAATACTTTGTAATTTAAGGTGTTTACTATTTATATAATTTGTATCGTTTCCATCAGGTGAACGGCAAGCTCGTCTAGTCATTCAAAGCAATAAAAACAATGTGTCTACTGCCGAGGGGTAATCAGCTCTCGTCAGTCAAATTCTATTGGACCCCACTCCACACACCATCAGCTGTAGTAGGAGTATTTTGACGTGCACATATAAAAAAACATAGCTAGTAATATTGATGTCACTTTGTTCACATTACTCTGAATTGGTATCGCCACAATTGTAATAATATAATAATATCAGCCCTGTATTATATACTTGCCCACTGCTGAGCATGGGCCTCCTCTACTACTGAGAGAGATTAGACCTTAGTCCACCACGCTGGCCTAGTGCGGATTTGTAGACTTCACACACCTTCGAAATTCCTATAAAGAACTACTCAGATGTGCAGGTTTCCTCTCCATGTTTTCCTTCATCGTTAAAGCGAACGATAAATTCACAAAGAATACACACATGATTTTAAAAAAGTCAGAAGTGTGTGCCCTTGGGATTTGAACCTGCGGACATTCGTCTTGGCAGTCCGTTCCACACCCAATTAGGCTATCGCCGCTACAATTGTAATTAAGTTTAATTTGTCTACTTCCATAGTTGAATATCGTAGTTGGAACCGGATATAATTAGGGGAACGATATCATATTAGGACTTGTTGGTACGTTATATGTGTCATCACTTAGTGAATCAAGTCAAATATATACCTATTATAAAACAAAGTTCCCTTTTCTGTCTATCTGAATATTAATCTACTGAACAGATATTTATGAAATTTGGTATGGAGATAGTTTAAGATTATAAAAAGTTTATATGCTACATTATTTCCCGATAAAGTATATAGCGTGACGTTTAAACCGGAAACCTTCTTTACGCGAGTCAAGCCGCGAGAAACAGCTAGTAAAACTAAATACATATTAGCGCCTGTTACTATCTCGGTTTAAACTTTCCTTTATACTCCGAAAATTCTTTGCATATGCAGAAATCTTTTGTCATCTGCCCAATAGAAGCGGGAGGATACGTTTGTGGTTAAATATATAAAACGATGCATAAATTAAAAATAATTTTGGTGTCCAAATCAAACTGATTCCTAAGATCCATGGTAATTCAATAGAATGTTATAAATTGTTTTTATATTTACTTGAATCTCGTCAAATATTCTGTAAATAAAAGATATCCTGTACAGTTATTATAATAAATATAATTTCGGTCACATTAAATCAGGAATAAGTCAGAATAATAAGATATTGGATATCATAATTGCATTGACAGTTGATACTATTTAAATTTGATTTTATTATTAGAATAGCACTAGAACATTTAAGAATTTAATACAAAATTACTTCGAGAATAACACTTCACGTCCGTGGAAATGTAAAAAAAAGTACAATTTCTTATTCAGATGATCTGAATAACGAACTACCGACGTTTTACCCTGGGGAATGTTCGTGAAGTTTGTTGAAAATCTGTTGTCAACCGACAATACTTTGTACCTGTTTTATACCCCGGTTGAGGAAATGAGGTGCGGGACACCGGGAGATTGTTTATGGTGATGAAATAAGTTGAGTTTGCAACAGATGAATGAGTAAGTTATTTGGATGAAGTGTTGTTGGTAATATTAATACGTAATGCAAAAACTTTGTTCCCTTTTCTTCAAAAAATATGCCAACGAAAGAGTATAAAATTTGGAGAGAAGGAATGGAGAAAGTTTATATTTTTATAAAGTAAGTTCTTTTGTTTAAGGATAGTTTGTACGCAAATTGAGAAAAGGTTGATATTATTATTTATTTGTATTTAATATGTAAAGTCTTACTGAATCCTAATCTTATTTAATAATAATAATAAAATGAGCCCTGTGACGATAACCTTGTTAAGGCCGAAAAAGATAAATTGTCTAAATATTTAGACTTGGCACATGAGGTTACCGACATGTGGGATGTGGACTCTACAATGCGGTGGTTGAGGGCCTGCCCGCAGATAGTTAGTAGGGAGACAATTGATAACTCAGAGTAATTACGTGGTACGAGCTTTATTTTTACACCTCCGCGTTACACTCGGTACTGGTTGCTGGTGTTATGCAACAAGAATCACTGGCCTGGGGAACTTCGATCCAGGCGAACGGCACGTAGATGTTGCACGTGGCTGGCTTCGGCGGCAGCTCGCCGGGCAGTTGGAAGGCCACGTGGGTGAGCAGGGTGTGCACGAGGTCGGGGTCAGCTCCCGCGACGTTAGTAGTGTGCACGTGGTCGGCTTCGGCGGCAGCTCGCCGGCAGTCGGTCGGGGTCAGCACACCCGACTATGGTGGTGCGCAGCTGGACGTGGTCGGGAGGCAGCTCTCCCGTCCGTCTGCTGTCCGTGATAGTGCGCCGTGAAAGCACACCGTAGAAGAAGAAGAAGGCACGCCGTATAAGAAGAAGAAGAAGAAGAACCTGGTATCAGAATCCACCAGGTCGGAATGCAAGCTACGCTTACATTCCGCGCCAGCGACTCGTGACAGCTCACAAGCCCTGATGCCCAGAATACATAGTTAGCGGTTAGTAAATTGGCACACTCACCCTAGCGGGAACTACGACGTGTGTATGTATGTAGTGCCACAGCCAAAGATAATAGTTGAAAAAGGTGGGGAGTGACAATTCATTGCAATGATGATGCACACTGGTAGTTCTAATTGCGAGGGCGTTATTCATTCACATTATAACCACAGACTAATGGAAAGACATTAGTAACGTTAACAGAGTGTATATGTAAGTATAATTGGTAACATTACAAAAATTATTGTCCCGATTGTCGTTTTTGCGCATGGATTGATACCAAAGAGCCTCGACCAACATCTTCGGAAGCTCTCAATTGGCCGTTGGGTCGGATGACAGATGCAGAAGGCAGTATTGCTGGACACGGCGCGCATTGTGATGAGATTCCTCACTTTGAATCCCTAACCGCCGGTGGCCTGGGTCTTGCGCTTCGCCATCGGAGGGTCATACATTTTTTATATTTTTATATGCATGTTTTTTTTTTTAAATGTATATGTAAAAATGTAAAAAAAAAATACCTTTAAAATAAAGAGAATTGACCAAATGAGCCCTGTATTTATATACTGTCCCACGGCTGGGCACGGTCTTTTTCTATTACTGACAGGAATTCGATCTTAGTCCATCACACTAACTTAGAGTGGATTGGTAGACTTCACACACCCTCATAATTTCTATAGAAAAAAAATTCAGCTATGCAGATTAAAGCAAGCAATGATTCACAAAGAATACACATATAATATAAGAAAAGTCAGACGTGTGCGCCCTAGGTTTTTGAACCTGTAGACATTCGTCTCGGCAGTCCGTTTCACAACCAACTAGGCTATCGCCGTTTTTTGTAAAGCACACTGTGCGCACGGAGGAGTTTGAGATTTGGCATAACTCAAGTTCTTATATAAGATTATAGAAAAAAATATAATTGAATAATATGTGTTACAAATATATTGAATTCAACAGACGAATTTTGGCCACTGGAAGACCTCTAGTAATAATCATTACTACAGCAGGTTAACCCGTTAAAAACAGATCAAAATAATTAATGTTGACACTCAACTTATAAAGATTAAGTACTAAGCATCAAGTAATCCATTAGCTTGAAAGTCCCCTCTTGTATAAAACAATATCGCAAATAGTTTAAAGTGTCGTAAGATAATCTATCAGATCACTAAAGCAATAATGGACATCGAAGCAAACCATAACAACAAAAAACCAGAGCATCTAAATTGAATCCTATTTGCAAACAAGCAAGATCAAAGACAACAAATAAACGCGTGGAACATTTTGATGTTATCATAGTAAATTCTCATTTTTTATCGCCGCAAAGCTTTCCTGTGAGATTTCCAAACCCTTCCTCGTATCTGGAAGCATTGTCGTGAGTGTCTATGTCCCTTTTAG
Organism: Manduca sexta; assembly: GCF_014839805.1. Taxonomy (NCBI): domain Eukaryota; kingdom Metazoa; phylum Arthropoda; class Insecta; order Lepidoptera; family Sphingidae; genus Manduca; species Manduca sexta. The sequence goes on from NC_051138.1 coordinate 13,540,904, forward strand.
AGACAATAGACATTTGCCATTTAGAAAATGATATCGCCGCGGGGAACGTCGAGTTTGCTGGACTTACCATAACCTATATCACTTGATCGTAGATCTGAATCTGGATTATGTAGATGTATAAGGATTTGTCTTGTTAGCTTCGAGTATTATTTAGATTTTAAATGTTTAATTGCAATTTTTGTCTGATCAAAAATGTTAGATAGCTAATTACGCTTGTCATTCTAAGACATCCAATGTTCTATGGCTTCCAATGTTCAATTATGAAATACATTACGGGGATTGTGATTCTTATTCTTAGTAGCAGAGACAGATGAAGTTGTAGTACATATGAAATACAAAACAACTCTCGCATATCAGAGACATATCATCTAATCAATTAGCTAACTAATCAATATATTATATGCTGCTTTATAAAGCTAAAGAGATTGTTTGTTTGTTTTTATATGCATGCTGTTCTGCCTTCAGAAAATTTAAATAATTGAAAGCTACATAATTACAGAATTTTAAAGGCCATTTTATGCGGGAATCGAAGCCAGTAGGAGCTAGTTGCTGATTAATAATATAATTATGTCGAGAGAAATCTTCAACAAGTTCACTGACCCATAACGAATATACTAATTTGAGCTCTCAAAGGAAATTTCAACATTACCATTTACAATTCACGCGAAAACCAATTCCAGAAACTAAAGCTCAGTGACATGGTAATGAAACATAGCGAAGGCCAAATTGAAGAATAATTGCCTTTCAAGAAAAGCCAGTTATCATTTATAATCAAAAAATACTTTGACTCTATCAGCTAGGAAATTAGGTGGTAATTTCAAAAACTATCGTACAAATTAAAAAATAATCATATCAACAGTCACGCGAACGTTAAATATAGGTTGTGTTCATGCAAATATACCGTAGATTTGAATTATAATATTTTCTTTTATACTTTAATCTCATTAATATTTCGTTGTTTTCCTGGTATCGTGTGAAGACTCGCTTGACTAACTCGGTGGTGTACGACTATAGCTTCTGCGCTGAGGTCCCGGGTTCAAATCCCGGGTTCGGCCAAAAAAAAAGTTACTGTGTTTTTACATCTTAAAAAAATACTAAGTCGCCGCTCGGAGTCAACAAGTTGGTGGTGTGATACACCTACGCGTCGGAAAGTATGTAAAGACATTGGTACCTGTTCCTAATCTGTCTCCGGTCTCGATGGATTACCACCTGATTGGATTATAATAAGCAGGAACAGAGAGTTCACCTGTGTAGGTACACACACGTCTCGTCTCCTGCATACCAGGCTGGTCTCCGTCAAGATTGGTTACCGTGGCTTAAATTCGGCTAAGAGAAACTTCTGTTATCAAGTAAAAGTTGTGAGATCCTTGATTCAAATTCTAGATCCGACCACATTTTGTGTCGGTTTAAGACCTGAGAGAGCTACATTATTCCTTCAACATGATAATGTGTGTTTTCGAACCCTATATTAGAGTAGGATAAAAGAATGGAGGAGACTTCGTATGACCTTAATATATTCCCAAAGGGAAAAAAGATACAACTAGTGTACGATTCGCTGGACTCATTGTTTATTATTCTATATATGATTTGATACGGGCGAGCATGGTAAACTAATTCGAATTTTTACTGAATCGCACAAACATATTTTTAATGTTAACATACCGTATGTTGTAACGGACTAATGAGGGCTTTGTATTTACATTTGTTTTCACAATTTCCTGAAGCTAAGAGGAAAAATTTGGGAATTATTTCTAAGCATTTAATATCATTATGAATAAATAAAGTATTTAACTGTACAAAGTTTTCGAATAATTTCCTAGCATTTAATAGCATGGTCAATATACAAGATATTTGTCCATACTTTACTTGTACTTCGTAGTATTAATACGAACGTTTTAAAGATAGTACTTATTGATTTAAAATTTAAACATTTCAATGTTTAGTAGAAACATACAAACCGCAAGCAATTAGGATGAAATTTAGAATACCTAGACCAAGTCCTACATAAATGTATAATATTTTGTCCAAAAATATCGTATTATGACGTCTCTTTATAATTCCACATGAGTAAATCCGTAAGCTACAGCTAGTATCCAAAAATTCCGAAGTAACGAACAAAACTCACGACAGTATATTATGTGTTGTTACAAAAGCAACCTTAGGAGACACGATGAATAATGTAGCTAAAAGTAATGAGCCCAGTTCCTACGTAGAAAGGCCGTGGATATTGGTGGCTTGACTGGTGACGGATTTTGTGATATGGTCTTAATTAAAGGAAGATAATACAAGGTTGTTTGTGGTAAGCGTTGGCGCAGTTTCGTCTGCAATATGTAATGAACATTGAACTACAATGTAGTCATAATAATTTCTTATGTTTACGCGAATGTTAGACATCGATATAAAACTTGATTTCGGATAATATAGCTGTTTTTATATTTTAATTATATCCCGATATTTCGAAGACTGCAGCCTCTACGGTCCCAGGACGGATATATAAAACCTCGATAAAATGCATAAACTAGTTTTGTTTCAATAATATGTAGGCAGTCTTGTCCTAGTATACATTTGTATCAGTCAATCTTGTATAAGTTAGGTGGTACATCTGGGGTATTCAAGAGTTGATCTAAGTATAGCAGTAATGGATATGGTGGGTAAGTAGGACTGTGCCTGCAATAATCTGTATAATGTAATGTGGTGATATTGGTAGTACGTCTGTATCGTCCAGGATCTCGACCACCGTAAGAAAGCGTAAAACCTGCCATAGTAGCTTACGTAAGTGTTTCGCTTTCCAGAATCAGCTTGTGTATATCCAGTATATCTAGTTTCGAACAGGCCGATATAATTGCATCGTCTGACGGGGGGGAGGTCTCTGATCAGTCTATACTCTATTTGGACGTCAAGTCTACTTCTCATCTGTTATAGTCACTTTGCCGCACGCGCATAAAAATTGGTATGTACAACATGCTATTTTTTATTAGTAAATGTTTCGTACCTACCCTATGCTAGATATCTTAATTTATCGTATACTACACGTACCTAGTTTGGCAAACAAGGTATCGCATGAAGCCAATATAAAACAGGTCAAGCCTTGAAGTAATTACTCTTCACAACCTCCACAAAGTTCAAATACACGTGTAAGACTGCCGTAACTTCATTTATATGATATCAGTAAAGTTTTGATTAGTGCTAGAATAAAAACATATTTCAAGAAATCTCATCACAATATGAATAAAAATATCTAAGAGTTTTTGTTTATTGATTGAAGGTTCGTTGAAAGATTTATCTTTTCCTTTATTCACCTTTCCTTACGGGAACTGTGTATGTTTAATAATGTATGACAATCGTTAGTGCGCTACAGATGATGAGCCAGTTTCTGAATAAGGGGCCGCACCTTCGATTTTCGAACAGAAACAAATTGATACGTTTTTGTTTATATTTGCACATTTTTTTTAATTTGTGTGATCGCAATAACAGACTAATCATCTCGTGATTCCGTTGAGTTAGAACAGAACATTGAAATTTATTGTTCCTTACGGAAATATTAGGTCGGAATAAAACGCCTAAGCCGCTGAACGGATTTGGATAAAATTTTATTTATTTATTAAAAAGATACAACATTGGCGTGCACTGGAACAAATATTGGTTAAAATTTCTTACTTCCGAATGAGTCGCCTGTTAGCGTATACAACATTATATAACAATAAAAATAGATTAATAAAAAAAAATAAACAAGATCAAACAGTATTAATACGAGAGGTGATCTAGAAAAAAATAATTTGTTTAACTACTTAGGATTCTACCGCAATTTTTTGCAATTTTAGTGGTAGCGGTGTCAAGAAAAATGTCAACATCGCCAGCTAATATTTTGCACATAGATAGACCATTGTATGGTACCAGGATATCCTGGATTCATCTTATATTATTGGCTAATCTTTATTTCGCGAAATATACGAAAAGACCTTTACTCACTTTTATACACGAAAGGACAGCTTCGATGGCGTCGTTGTATCGCGTGCGCGGTACAACTACATCTGTGAGATCGGGGCTTCGAATCCCAGTTCGGACAAAATTATACTGGGTTTATCGGCCCAGAGTCAGCCCGGAGTTTTTTTTTTATTGCTTTGAATGACGAAACGAGCTTGCCGTTCGCCTGATGCTAAGCGATACGACTGCCCATAAACAGTAGGAACACCATCTAACACCTTGAATTACAAAGTATTGTTTGGTATTCCACTGCGCTCTCCATCCTGAGACATGAGATGTTAAGTCTCATTATGTCTAGTAGATACACTGGCTACAATGTCCTTCAAACCGGAACACAACAGTGACTTCACACTGCTGCTTGGAGGCAGAAATAAACATTGCGGTGATACCTACCCAGACGGACTCTCACATATATAACCTACCACCAGTCGAGTCTAACATTTGTGCCCGATATTGTCCCGATAGGCTCCCCCATAACATTATGGGACCGAACATACACGGTAACATTAATGTACAACATTTTAAAATTAGAGAATACCTTTAAACGATAATAAAATCTGCACTTCATTAGAAACAACGTAACAGGAAAAGCTCCATATAATTATGTAGAGGACCGAGCTTTGAAACCGATAAAATAAAATAAAAAAATTCTCAAAGTCAAATTAAATGTAATGAACTGACAGTCAGTAGACGAGATAAGAGGGAAACGATTTTCTTTTCAAATTATTCACTCAAGATGGAACAGTATTCGTGATTTTTTCGTTTTTAACCGATTACAAAAACAAAAGATTTACGACGTTCGGGACGTATTTTTGACCGACTTCAATAAAAGGAGGAGGTTATCGACGTGATTTTTTTTTGTTTGTTTGTTACCTCAGAACTTGCTTATTTATGAACCGATTTGGAAAATCCAAAGAATATCTCTCCAGATTGGTCCCATAATTTTTTTTTTAACATCGCTTCAGTAGTTTGGTTTTAAAAACTAGAATAATTATGTCGTCCAAGAAAACGAAATCGCGAATTTAGCTTTCCTGTGACGTTTTTAGTTATGTTTTTGCATTGAGTTTAGTTGAGTGTACTTCTCACATACTTATACATATAGCATAACATCTTTTCCCCGTGTCAGGGGTAGGCAGAGGTGTAACATTTCAGCGCGATAGTCGTACTGTGTGTGAAACATATCAGTTGGGTTTAGTTGAGTCTAATTCTTACATACATACATAATATGTATATAACATCACACCTTTTCCCCTTTTTATGGGTAGGCAGAGATGTAACACCATAGCGCGATAATTGTACTATAATCGAAATATATCAGTTGTGTTTTTGCGTTAGCTTTGCTTGAATCTACTTCTTACATACATATATATAGCATCACACCTTTTACTCTTTTCAAGGGTAGGCAGAGGTGTAACATTTCAGCGCGATAGTCGTACTGCGTGCGAAACACATTAGTTGTGTTTTTGCGTTGGGTTTAGTTGAATCTACTTCTTACAAACATACATATATATAGCACCACACCTTTTCCCCTTTTCAGTGGTACTCAGATGTGTAACTCCTCAGCGCGATAGTCGTATCGTGAGCAAAACACAACCGCGCTATCGAGGCAGCCTATTTTTTACTAACACAAAAAAGCAAAATGTAAAAATATTTTTTTTTTTTAAAAATTAAACCACCTTCAAAAACCACTCAAAATCAAATAATAATTTCACATAACAGTTATATATTGGATACCATTTTGGGTGTGAAACGGACTGCCAGACAAATGTCCGCAGGTTCAAATCCCAAGGGCACACACCTCTGACTTTTCTAAAATCATGTGTGTGTTCTTTGTGAATTTATCGTTCGCTTTAACGGTGAAGGAAAACATCGTGAGGAAACCTACACATCTGAGAGGTTCTCTACAGGAATTTCGAAGTCTACCAATCCGCACTAGGGCAGGGTGGTGGACTAAGGTCTAATACCTCTCAGTAGTAGAGAAGGCCCATGCTCAGCAGTGGGCAAGTATAAGTATAATACAGGGCTGATATTATTATTATTATTATATACTAATAATAATGATGCAGAAAATGATATTCGAAAAGAAATTCAGCTATTCAAACAATATGTCTTATAAAACTTATACCCATGCTTTTTATATGCATTCTACTATAACATAAGATGCGCTACTCACGTCTTATATGCTCAACGGAATAATTAAGAGATGATTAGGTTAGATGCTTTATCTAGACCATTCAGACTTCATCGAACTTATATCCATCCTCACTATTATGTAAATACGGAACAAGACTTCCATCGCATCTGGTGCAAATTGCAATCAAAATCAACTAACGTGTTTGTAGAATCAATCATAAATAAGCCTATCAGAAATATAACTATAGCGGCCATAGCCTAGTTGGTATTAGAACGGACTGAATAATCGGAGTCAGCCGGTTCAAATTCACAAAGGCACACATCTTTGACTTTGCTCAATAATTATGTGTGTGTTCTTTGTGGATTATCGGTGAAGGAAAATCATCGCGATGAAACCTGCATACCTGTTCTCTATAGGAATTCCGAGAGTGTGTGAAGTCTACCAATTCGCACTAGGCCAGCGTGGTGGAGACCTAATTCCTCTCTATAGTAGAGGAGTACCGTGCCCAACAGTGGGACAGTATATAATACAGGGCTGATATCATTATAATAAATTAATAGCAACATTATTATTAATAGCAACCACAACTTATTGGTCTCATAGCTGATTTGTGTTTCATTTAATATTACATGAATCTTTCAGATTTGTGATCCACATAAAGCATCTGCTGAGAATATTTTAGTCACAAATCTAGAGGCATCACATGTACCGCATATTTCATTTTAAACGAAATCAGAATTCAGCGAGCATTACAATCGAGCTCGGCGTACAAATAAAACGAATGTTTCTAAATAAATGTAACTAAAATTTCATTCAATGTTTATACGTAAGGAATGTGCAGAAGTGTGCAGCTAAAATATATACAATTATACTCTGAATGCTGCTCCAACTCAAAATTTTTCACTACTGTGTTTAGGGACATCTACATTGCCCCTACTAAATTATTTTTTTTCGTGGAGGCAAACTTCATGTGGACTGATTCGATACCTAGTAATATAAGGTATACATTTTTAATAACATTATATTATATGGGAAAGTTTGCCATATTTGCATTATAGAAGTAGAAGCAGGAACCGCTTAAAAGAATTTTATGAAATTTAGCACCGGTTTATAATAAAAGCACTGTTATATATGGAAAAGCCCATCATATAGGCGAAATTACAAGAATAGTGATGAATAATTTTAACACCGATTAATATTATATTTTTCGTATGAAAAAAAAATATAAGTAATTGTTTAGGGTTGGATAGAATTCAGAAGCTAGTCCAAACACGTCTTTACGAGGTGATTCTAGCACTGTGTAGGTCTTAAAATATCGTCCAGGGGTTGCTGGATGGTGGTCGAAAATTCCCATTTAATTACACGCTCGGTGCACTTTGGTACAGAGCCAAGAAGCTTTCTGTAGATACTTAGCCAAATACAGAGATTAGTATCGCGTCTTTCGGAAAGCGCAGCGATTTTGCAACAATTCAGTGCTATAAAATTACTTGGGCAAACACTTTTAACTTTTCCACTAGAAACAATTATTAAAGCGCAAATGGTTTTTCATTTTTATGTTCTGTAATTTTTTCAATATAGAATCAATTACCAGGATCGTTTATGTAACTGACAATTTCAATTTATTGAATGCTTGCTACATATCATTTAAAATGTTAAATTTTAAGCAAATGGTATTTTCATTTTATATTAACACTAGCTTTTGCCCGCGGCTCCGCCCGCGTTAAAAAGTTTTTCGGGCTAAGAAGTGAGAAATGTTTTCCGTTATAAAAGTCACGCTATATATTTTCCCGGGAGCCTATGTTCTTCCCAGGGACTCAAACTGTCTCCATACCAAATTTCATCTTAAGACGTTAGGTAGTTTTTGAGTTTAACACGTTCAGGGAGACAGATGTAGGGGGGGACTTTGTTTTATAATATATTTTTCTAGAACTTAAGAGGAATAATCCCGTCATACATCATTGTTGCATAACTTTAACCGTTTACGCAGCGCACGCAACGTAAACTCTCAAAACTAATAAATTTTCCCCATTTTTGCAATATGTTTCATTACTCCTCTGCTCCTATTGGTCATAGCATGATGATATATAGCCTATAGCATTCCTGAAACAAAGGGCTATCCAACACAAAAAGATGTTTTCAGTTTCAACCGGTAGTTCCTGAGATTAGCGCGTTCAAACAAACAAACAAACTCTTCAGCTTTATATTATAATAGTATAGATTACAGTATATAAAATATATTTTTCATAAACCAATTTTCAATAACGTTGTATAACAGCCTATTGCAATTTGTGAAATGCGGTTTTATGAAGGATTAACCTAACCTGACAGTAACGTTCAAAAATGTTATCGCTAAAAATATATTTTTTATCGATTCTATTTCAGTAATATCGTTCTACGGCATTTTTGTTAGATAAAGCAGTTTTATTGTTAAAAAAAACTATTATAATATATCCTTCTTTCAAATTTTTTTTTTATCATTTTAATAATGACGCAGAAATATATCTTTATATTAACAAATCAATGTACGATTTCCTCATAGTTAATACGTTGATTTTTTTTATTGTATATTTCTAGCTAAAATATAAAATATTAATATATTTTTTTTATATCTTAGTATGCAAACGAGCCAGCGGTCCGCCTGATGGTAAGCAGCATCCGCCACTCATGGACTAAAGCACTGTCAGAGGCACAGCCAAGCAGTTCTTTTCTCGTTCTCGCTATTTGATACAATGGCCGTTCCCCTAGGCGGCCTTATAAATGAGTAACCTTCTCACCCGTCCTTTGTCAGCCCCCCCCCCCCCCCCCCCCGTCCAAGAGTAAATGATTTTGTTGAAATAAGTATAAGTGCAGTGACTTGAGTCTGTAGTTGAAAATAGATTTTTTTTGTGTTTTTGTGGTGGCATGATCGAGATTCTGCCATTCCTTGTTGAACTCGTTCAGCTATCCGAGAAAGGAGTCTTGAGTTTTCTTTCATTTCGGGAGTTTGGCGATTCAAAACGGCGGCACCCCTTAACGAGGGAGACTATCTCATGCATGTGCCGAGGTGCCAACAGCCAAGTAATTGCCTACTAATAAGTGAGAAACTTTTTTAAACCTCGTTTAAAGGACAAGTCATAGAGCTCGGGAAACACCGACGCATGGAGTTTATTCCAAAGTTTGCACGTACGTAGCAGAAAGGAAACACAGATAATCCTTCTTTTAAGTTTTCAAAGAATCAAATATTCACTCTACATACGTCAGATGCATATATTATTATTATTTAACAAAAGGCATAACCCAGAACACAATCATTACAAACAATACTTAAGCACTAAATTAAATTAAGACTAGATTGTATTCCTTAAACCTATGCCCTAATTGAAATTATACTACGGAAACGACTCTACAAAAAACAATTAACATTATAAACATCTTATATTTAACATCTGTTTATATATGCCGACTAATGTCATTTAAATATAATACTAATGTAGCAAAAAATAATTAGGTTTCGTTTTCAGGATCAGCCTTAACGTTAACTCCCTTTAGGGATCCAGCCACGCGCAAATCGTCTTAGAAAATAGGAAATCTACACAGTGTTATCCTACCACAGATTCCATCTCAAAACCCTGCAACACATAGCGCCATTATATTGTTCTATGCACCAACGGAAGGCGGCAATACACTGATTAGTAATTAAATTTTGAAATATAATCACGTTTAATCCGGCGGTCATTATTAAGCTATGAATATGATTTGTTACTGAAAGTATTTTTTATTGCTTTGATTTGAATGAAGAGATGAGCTTGCCGTTCTCTGATGTTGAGCGATATAAGAACCCATAAACAGTAGAGACATCATTCAACACCATGTATTGTTTGGTGTTCCACTGCGCTTGCCATACTGAGACATGAGATATTAAGTTTTGATAGATGCATTAGTTACACCGTCTACAATATACTTTAAACCGAAATACAGGGCACAAATAGACATTTCGGTGATACCCAGGCGGACTCTCACTTGTGAGAGATCTACTACCAGTATACCATACCTACATAAGATAAGATATCATAGAATTCAAACAATGACTTCTTATGTTTACGCGAAATACAGACATTGAAAAAAGCTATTTTTCAGATTTTATCGCAATTTTTTACATTATAAAATTTTGCAGCATTTGTGGTCTCCTTGTGACCGTGTTAAAATTCGAAAAATAGAATTAAAATACCCATAACAAAGGCTGGAGATTAAAAAACGAATGTTTTATTGTATTATTTTATTAATTATCAAAACAAGCAAAATCATATCAACATTTCAATTGGGAATCGTCCACTGCTAGACATAGGCCTCCCCTATTGAGCGCCACAGTTCACGGTTCTGGGCCGCCCTCATCCATCGGACAAAGACAAAATCATATAAAATTTATATATTATATTTTTTTCTAGTACACAATTAAAAACATATTAATGTTTTTAACACTTATGAAACAACGAACCCTCCGTTAATTAATTTTCTTTAATAAAATTTTGCAACAAAATGAACACGAAATTCGTCGTTCATCTTTTGTGATACCGCTCGCGTTCCCACTAGCTGTAATCCATTGTGTGGTAGAACTAAAGTTTCTTCAACTGCAGATCGTTGATGTGAAGAATTCTTTATTGAGGAAATACATAATGAAGTTCGTACTGAAGGGAATTCCTGAGAGCACTGTCTTGGAATGAGGTCTTTTGTGCCATTTATAATTTTATTGTTGTCGTTCCTTTGTGATACATATTTTGTTTTTCGTCGAAACATGTTGAAAGTTAGTGAGCATTTTATATTATTACTTAAAATTAGGTTTCGGCTGAGAGTATGCGACATGACTTAACAGAAACAGTAGCGGAAACTTCTAGATCAAAGTCTTACTTATAAAAAAAAATCCAAAGCTATGTTTAGTTACGTCTTGACTAGTCCGTTCTAAAACTTTTAATCAACGGCAATGTTTATTTTGATAGCTATTTAAGCAATGCTTAGCCACCTATTAACGCTAAAACAAGTTTATAAGTTTGATTTTTTTTGGTAATCGGTGGCAAAGAAATTGATTTAAACATAAGACAAAATAGAGCGTAACCTACATAAATCACACCGTAAAATGCAAATAATAACGTGTTAAACTCAAATTGGTTCAAAGCGGGTCCCAAATTAAGGTGTTACTTATATCTTAGGAAGAAGAATTTGTAAAGTTACAAAGCAAATTTTAGCAAATAAATTGGTAAATAATTATATATAAAGTAAATATTATAGAATAGTTAAAAGTTATCGAGAAGCAGAAAAGTCAAATAACTATTATCACGCACAAAAAAGTAATAAAAAAGTGACATGCCATTTATAAGAAAATCGTTAGGTTAGGTTAGAATTTGAATTACAAAATCCTGAATGCCAATAGATAACGTCCTTCCATTCGGAAGCGTTTGGGTTTAAGGCTAACCTTTGATATATTTAGTTGAATTATATGGCCAGCCTGTGACCCTTGCAAAATTTGCAGTAATAAACCTACAATATTATTCAAATAGGGTAATTAAAATTGTAGGGATGGCGCAGAAAATTTTGATAAGAGTTGTAGCCCTTTTAAGCCAAGTTGCCAATTAAAGGCTTAATTTGGGAATTATTGTTTACATAAATACTTTTAGATGTGGTCCGTGAATTTATTTTAATAGAAATGAAAATTATTTTGATGTTAAGGTGTTTTATTGTCACCTACTCGGCTCTCATTATTAGCAGCGTATAGATTATTGTTGAAAATATTTGTTTCGATTCTCAGGCTAGGTATACTGTAGTTTTTATCTCGATTTGACTGGAACAAGAAGTTCCGTGTCTAGAGAGAGTTGACTTTAAGAAGGCGGAATGTCTTTCGGCAACATGCTCGAAATTTGTCGCCAAGAGTCCTAGACTCCTAATTGAAGTGTCCAAATTTAAATTAGTGAAGTCAACATAATATTACGGTCATTTTTAAAATTATCGTCGTATCTAGGCTGACATATTATTTAATCATGTCCAAATCTGGTATTAAATAGTGTAGATAAAATATTTTCGTGGCAACGTGGGAGTTGACCACATGTTTCCGTATTTATGCATGGATTGAACACTGCTGAGAATCCACATAAAAAATTAACCCATAAAGAGTCAAACAAAAAAGAAAGGTTTTTATGAACATTTTACGCCAACATTTTTGTACAACATTTAATGATGTATCATGTTTTTCTTAAATAAAAAAAAAATGTTATTTAGACTTAGAAACTAAGATACTTTTGTACGTACGCACATAATTAATGTATGTAACTTTTGACTTTGACAAACAAACATCTTCAGCCGTTGACAAGTAAATAAACATTTGTTTTAATTAACTATACTGATGCATTTTTTGTTTTATTAATAATTATTATTTTAAGCGCCTCTTCGACGACTTCTAAATTTATAATAATTATAAATAATATAAGTAAATAAGCTGTTTATGATAATATAAACTATTTCTATAATGATTCACGTGATGGTTGGTATGTGTGTCAGAGTGAAAACCATTTAAATTCGCACACATTTGCCGCCAAATAATAGACCAATACTGCTGCCTAATGGAAGACCACGCGCCCGCGCCATCTAGCGGATGGTGCAGTAACGAAAGTTTGGTGCATCGACGGCGGCACGTTCTCCGGCTCGTTTAATAATTAATACAATAACTGTGAAAGTATAGATGTCCCAGGACCCAAAATCTTTATATTGTATGGACTGACTGTGTGTGGTGTCCTGAGAAACGTGACAGAGTACAACGGCAAGGCGGGCTTCCTAACGTCGTGTGGCAGTGGCAGATGTGAGTAATAATAATATCAGCCCTGTATTATATATTTGCCCACTGCTGAGCACGGGCCTCCTCTACTACTGTGAGTACTTGCACGCATTTCCATCGTCAGGCAAATATACGTTTATGTCCCTATGTATCATCACGATACATTCTTAAAGTATAAAATAACCAAATACAAAAGTCACTCAGCGAGCCATGCTTCTAAATAAATTGATCAACTGAATTATATCTACATGAACTTTTTAATGTAATGAAGGATAATATGATTATACATTTTGTAGAACATTAGTGTGCATAAAAAAGCGGGTAAGCATTTAAATAATTATAATATATATCGAGGGCGGCTCTAGAGACACAGATCCCCAAGGTCCTGCAGCCGCTGTACTGACGGAAATTAGCGTAAATTTTAACTCCTTGCAGTAGGAATAATGATCAAAATCAATTGCCGCTTATGTGCATTACTCATCGACATTCCCCTTGAAATGATTTTTCATTTATTTATTACAAACAACGACTTAACGCTGAGTCACTTGTTTCATATCACAAAAGCGTTTATTTTCGACTTTAAGGAAATAGCAATAAAGGTCGTATTGTGTCTCAGTTTTCATCTCCTTATCCCATTGTAAGTAAAGTTTAATGTGCTCCTAATATTTGGATGACTTGCTGAAATTCCTGCCTGTATCATTACGGTTACTATCGTTTGTACCGTGACATAGTGTTTTTGTTACCATTGTCAGTATATTATGAGTTTCAGAAATTTATTATTTGTACGAAATGGGGAGCTGTGAAGTCTTTTTGTGGCTCAATTTCAGTAAGGTCACTTGGGAGTAAATTGTTTGTCATTGCAGGGGCGGTAATACAAAAAGTCAATGTAAGTCTAAAAAACATTACAGCCTTTAGTCGGAATTAGGGCATAGCGACTTAAACTACACAACTTTGTAAAAAAACTAAAATGGAGGTTATCTTTAGAGCAATAGAAGTCGTAACAATTTATTTTACAATTTTTGTCTGTCTATATGTTTGTATATTCACTGCGCAAAAACTAATGCATAGAAAGAACACAGTTTTCACCGATGTATTTCTACAGGTCTAATTTAAAATACAGGCTCCACTTTATACCGGAAAAACGTAAAGCGGGACTACTTTTTCACGAGGGTGGAGTCGTGAGCAAAAGCTAGTTAATAATCAAATGAAGAGTTAACCTTGTATATTTTCATTTAGCGGCGATAGCCTAGTTGGGTGTGGAACGGACTGCCAGACGAATGTCCGCAGGTTCAAATCCCAAGGGCACACACCTCTGACTTTTCTAAAAAAATCATGTGTGTATATTCTTTGTGAATTTATCGTTCGCTTTAACGGTGAAGGGAAACATCGTGAGGAAACCTGCACATCTGAGAAGTTCTCTATAGGAATTTCGAAGGTGTGTGAAGTCTACCAATCCGCATTAGGTCAGCGTGGTGGACTAAGGCCTAATCCCTCTCAGTAGTACAGGAGGCCCGTGTTCAGCAGTGGGCAAGTATATAATACAGGGCTGATATTATTATTATTATTATTATTATTTTCATTTATGGTTGATATTAGGATAGCACATAGCCTAAAAATGCGCCGCAGATATACGAGTTGCGAAATTATAGTTATAATTATATCGATAGTGTTATTTTATATATTTATTGATTTACAAAGATGAAGGAGAGCGAGTTTTGGTTATTTGATACGCAGCTCGTCCTATATCGACAGTGTTTGAAAGCTAGTAAAGTTTAGTTTCGAATTCTATCGGATTTATTTTTCCGTTTATCCGGTAGCCTGAGGAGTGGCGACTTGTCCAACGAGATAGTGATGCTACTTTGGATAAAATATGGATGTCTTTGCAATCACAAAACACAGTTTAGTTGCATAATTACGCTACATTAATTTTACAGTTATTCGTTCGATGAAATTTGTATCAATAAATCGAATAATTCGCTTTGAAACATTGCAAATTTGTGAAATAGCGTATCATTATAGTGTTCTCGTTGATGTCAATTCATCGCTATGTGTCCTCTAAAATGGCATATGAAATAGTTATTCACGTTTGTGCTGACCTAGCTAAGCGGAACCTAGTCGAGAAAAATCATTGCTGTACGCATAATCATCGTTGCCTAGTCGCAAGTCATTTCATCAGAAATGTTCACATAACAGCTGAAATTTATAAAATCATTCATTTTTAAAATGTTTAATAGATCCCTTTCGCTGAGATAAATAGCTTTTATCAAATTATACTAACAATGCATTTAACAGCTAAGATGATTTTCAATAAGGTGCATGATTAGTCGTCGTCTCCTTTGCTTCACACTTATAACCCAATGTGTCCAATTTAACAAAACAAAGACTGTTCTTAGCAAGCGCCGGTGTCCGACAGCATTTTTCAAGCTGCCCTCAGCGAGAATATGGCAAATTTCCAAACCAAGTCCCAAAGGCGAGATAATGTGAACTGGTATTATGCAAAATTCTCACGTACACTGGCTGTCTCAGCGAAGTGAGCTCGACTTACACAAACTGCGTATATATTTTAAAAAGGTGACAGAATATTTCCAGGAACGATTACTTTTGGTTCTTGTAGTGTTTTGTTTTTTAATTATCTATGATGACGCTTAGTCCTGGCCTGCTTGAAGTTGGTCACGGAATGCGCCCAAGAATTTTGTGTGGAGACCAAAAGGTATCGTGTCCAACTTCAAACCGACTTGACTCAGGACCTGATCTATCTACCTGCCACAGGCAAAAAGAATATTCATCGTCCTTTGCCTTTAAACCCCTATAAGTCGTGAGCTTGTTATTTCAAAGAAAATACCTTAATATACATATTTATCAGGCTGCTAAGCCTGGTAGTTTTTATAAGATTTTTCTCTCCTAGACATAAAATAGAGGACTCCGTGCAACTGGCGTTCCAATTTTGCCGCCACTCATTTTTGCCGCTCTGGGCACCTTTCCGACTGGCCCCTACTTAAATCGGGCCCTGATCCTACCGTAGGTTGGTTTTTTATCTTTAGAACTCCAGCTAGTCTCCCTCGCATAAAGGTTTAGGACAAAACTCTGATGATACATAAACTATCCGTAGATCTAGGTTTTGTCCTCTGTTGTTTTAAACTTCTAATGAGAAGAATCTGAGGATGTATATCTAGTGTAGTCAAGTATAAACTAGATGAACGATCTTGAAATTTGTGTTCGTGTGCGTATTTAAATCATTAAAATACTTCATCATCAGCCCGTTGAAGTCCCCTGTTGGACATAGGCCTCTTCCGAGCTACGCCGCAGAGCCGGCCGGCCGATCTGCTGCTTTATGCATCCGCTGTCGGTCGGTCGGTCGCAGTCGCTGTCGGACGTCTTGTGTAAGTCGCCCCGATGTCTGGCTAGAGAATGTCCCACACTACCTATATCCATTTATATCCTTAATATTGTAGTAAGAGAAATTTTCTTTCAATAATTTTATCGAGTTTATTACACCGTACATAGTGGGTAAAGCAATTAAAATTATATTTCTTATGCGCTTAAACTGCACGTAACAATTCAGAATGGATACCTACGTACAACGTCGTTCTTTTGACAAAAAACGTTCATTGTAGTCCAAAAAACTTCACGAACAAACTTGGTGTTAACTAGAAGAAGGTTGCATTCATTTTGTTCTAACGTTTCCTTAACACGCCGAAACTTTTAAAAATATTACTTAACTGAAAAACTTCAAGTGGAGCAAACATCAACTACAAAATTTTAAGTAAAGCAAAAATCGAGTAAAACGTATTAGAGCGTACAACTTTGTGCTTCTTAGCGAAATTGTTTTCTTAACGTCACATATGTTTGCACTATTTTATTTTTCATTCTTGAGTTATTTTTCTCGGATATAAGTTATTTTAGCTTAAGACAGTAAATTGCAATAAAGACTAAATATGTCAACCAAGAAAAAGGGCGATAGCTCAGTTGGTTGTGGAACGGACTGCCGAGACGAATGTCCGCAGGTTCTTCAAATCCCAAGAGCACGCACCTCTGACTTATCTAAAAAATAATGTGTGTATTCTTTGTGAATTATCGCTTGCTTTAACGTTGAAGGAAAACATCGTGAGGAAACCTGCATACCTGAGAGGTTCTCCATTAGGAATTTTCGAGGGTGTGTGAAGTCTACCAAACCGCACTAGGCCAGCGTGGTGGACTAAAGCCTATTCCCTCTCACTAGTAGAGGAGGCTCGTGCTCAACAGTGTGATAGTATATAATACAGGGCTGATATTATTATGCCAACCAATGACCGACATAGTGTTTCAATAAGGTTCAAAATTTTTCCCCAAGTGCAGTTGCAAATGACACTTCACATTGGTTTTCTAGTAGTATTTTCTTTCATCCTTACATTTGTGTCTTTTGTATATTTTTGATTTTTAATGAAGTATAGATTTACCATTATCACTGAATAATTAAAATTTTCCAAATCGGAACATACATTACGGGGACATGTTGAATAAAAGGCATACTTTTGTCCCTAATTTTCACTTTCACACGTCAAGGGCAAAAACGTATATGTGTGCATAAAGAATACGCACAACACCTACGTGCTCATTGTTACATTAAAATGTTTTACTGTGATGGCTGGTGGTAGGATATAATTTATACCCGCCCTTCAAACCGGTCATATTGGCCCGGCTTCTTTTTAAACCGGTCATATTGGCCCGGGTAAGTGTGTCACGATCCGGGATCAGCCTGTGTGTATCCGGTTCTAGCAGGTCGTCATAAATGTGTGGACTGCCTAGGATTTTCTCTCATCTGTTGACGTTCTATTGGAGCCAACACCACTTACCATCAGATGCAGTGGAGTCCCTTTGACGTATGTGTATATCAAGAATAGAGTACTTAGATTAAGGTTATAGCTTAAGGTCCATTTTTCATACATTTTGTTTCACCTTTAATCTGGGTAACTAAACAAGTATTGACAAGTAAAGAATTTAAATTCACGTCTAGTTAGTGATTAGTTCTCGCAGTTTTTTATCTAAGGACGGAGAGTTCTTGTGATAACAAGTTTGTTTCTCAGCTTTGTTTATCTGACAGCTTGCTGTTTGTTGAGTTTTGGTTATCTGATAGCCAACTAGGTTCAAGTTGCACGCACTGCGATGGCTGACCTAAGATTAACTATGTACGATTAACTGTTGTCAAAGGAGAGCAATTAATCTAAAACTGATACCAGGTGAACGTTTATTGAGTATGCTTCTACGTATCAGATAAATAGAATATAAACGGCAATGGTTAGCAGTGAAAATTTCACTTTTCGCCATTGATTATTATTTGCATGACATTCGCTTATTAAGGCAAGGAAACAGTAGACCAAATACTACAATGTAAAACTATATTATAATACTAATTACAACTACTAAAAGACGGCGTTTGTATGCAACTACCACTGCTACCTGATTAATAGTAGAAAACCACTACCGCTATGTAGAGTTAGCAGCCGATGTTTTAATATTACGTGATTTGTTAACTTGAATAAAAGTAAACCAATTTTATTCACATCCTCAAACCCGCACACACACAAACAATCGCGCGCGCACACGCACACTTACGCCTTCTATTCCTAAAGGGGTAGGCAGAGTCACAACTATTGCACCTGCGTTACTTTACGTTGCCGTGTATATTCTGTCCCATGAAGTGATAAGTGGTGATCCTATAGTCGTATTGAGCACAAATTCCAGACTCCGGATTGATGTCAGTAGTAAAACCCAATATGACTTTGTCAGACCCGAAGATCGACCAGGAGACGTCGCCATTGCAATAGTATACAACAAATTTGATAACGGATTTTTTTTAAATTATGAAGTGACCTGTTTGCGCGTTTATTTTATTAAAATATATTACGGTTATTGAATCGAGTCATAGAAAAGGTAAGCAACCGTACCCAAAAAATTCCACTCCTATCCTATCGCTACACAAAAAGCATTTCAACATTATATTAGATATAAATTATGAGATATACCAAACCCATTCGTGTAATTAATTAGATGAAAGTTGTTGATTGCCTTTGTTTGAGAACGTTGAAAGTTAATTGTTTCAAACATACAGGCTAATTACCGCACATAATCTGCATTTCAGATACGTTATATATTTCGTTAATGATAGCTGTTTTGGAAGAAGTGAAAATTTGAACCAAATTGGCTCAAGATTTGTCGTCATTCGTCACATTATGTTCGTATGATTGTGCGGCGAAAATTAAGCTTGGAATGTGGGTATACTTGTTGCGGTATCCGTCTACCGTCTTCTGGCATATATCTGAGGTATGAGTATAAGGTTTTTTTATAATTTCTTTGTTCATTAAAAGGCATACAATATTTAAAAAAAATGTACTTATATTTTTACAATAGGGGCGTCGTGGGGCAAGGTTTGTGTTTTTGTTTTGTTTTTAACAGCTATGTTATAATGTTATATAGAAGCTAGTATTACATATTACTAGTACGTCTCATTTACGAAGAACCATCTGAGTAGGTTGGTACCTACCTACCCAGTACCCCTCCTTTTTTACCTTCTAGGAGGTGCACTACAACACTACTAGCAGCAGTGTGATACACTGTGGTATTCCGTACGGAAGGATATTGTAGCTAGCCTAATTACTTGGCATTATGAGACTAAACGTCTTTGTTTCACGCTAACGGGCGCAATGAAGTGTCACGCAGTTCTTTATAATTTTGTTATTGTTTATGGGCGGACCGTATCGTTTACATTTAGGCGAGCGGCATGGTCGTCTCGTCATTCAATTGCAATAAAAAATACATCACGGGAATGCAACATTTTCTATAATAAATCCGATTTCAAGTGTTATCTGGATATTTGGGATTATTATTTCACTAAGTGTGATTACGATACATGTAAGGATAGACCACTGAAAAACATTGAGTTTTTACATACCGTAGCCGATTTCTCATATCCTGGTACTAATAAAATTATGAGACACTATTCATATTTTCTTTTGGGCAATTCTATCGCCCAAAAAACTAAATATTAGAATTCATATCAGAAATAACTTTTGATACAATTTATATATTTTCTCTCCTTTGAGACATCTCTATTTTATTTCGCTACTCGTTCTCAGAATCAGTTTGTTTTATTTTAAAAATAAATTTTGGTATTTAGTAGTAGTAGAGTACTACTAATAATTCTACATAAAGAATAAACTTAAACCTTTGATTAAAAAAATATACACTATCTTACATCTTAGTAATATTGTTAATGTGAAAGTTTGTGAAAATATTTGGATTTTTATCATAAATAATATTTTGAATTTAATGTTTGTAAGAAATAAAAGCAAAAAGAACTCCACGGGTTTGAATAAAATTTGGTAGACAAGTAGACTTTAATGCTTTGAAAAACTGATTAAGAACGTTGATCTTTCTAACACTTTGTATCCTTAGTTCTCACAGAATCTATACTATTTGAAAGCCTTTGGCTTATCTTATCTCACAAAGCCTGCAACCCACTGCTACTGTCGATTAAAAAGCATTCACTAGCTTTATCTTCGAAGAAAATCTTTTAGTTTACTTAAACATTGGAGTGAAAGAAAAAGCTCTCACGTAAGCTCAAGCTTGTATTCCTAAAATCAGGCAAAGCGACATCGTGCGTTGTTCAAGATTTTCTGTCTTTTATCTATGTTTTAGTTTTTGTAGCTACTCAAATATTGTTCACGGAGGTTCTTGTGGTACACTTCTCGTTTTGTATAATTTCACTGTATGTTTTACCTATATACAGATTTGTAAGGTGTATAAATATAGGATATACTCTATTTGCCAGCAAAATTTCATCCCATTTAGCGGTTTCTGGGCTCGTTTTAACCAACTCTGGAAACTTTCACATTTATAATATTAAGATCTTCAGAAAAACTGAATCACTAAAAAAATGCGTTTTCTCATGAATCAAGTTTCAACCATTAATGTAGAAATCGCAGTAACGAAAAGTCTCATTGATATATATAAAATCTAAAAGAATATATATATGATGGAATAAGAATTAAAATTGTTTCTAGTTTTCCGTTGAAAAATGTATGTTACTATTTTGTTAAGACAAAGAAAAGTGTACAATTGGATTGGAAACATTTTTATTTTTACGAGTAACATACGAGCAATCGGATTGTTTGGGCCACGCAAAACCTCAGAGCCGTGGTACTGCTCGGTCGAGTCGGCTAATGCTTTCTGTAGATAAAACTGTCTTTTGGACGACGATATCTAATGGCATTAGCACGTATTGATCTATTCAAAACTTGCACATTATTATTGCTATTATTTTTAATTTTGTTTTTTATCTTTTTTACGTACGCCCTAAACCGCCCTTTTGACTATTTTTATCATCTCCATCCAATGGTTGTCTGGTAGAGATCGCCTCGAGCGATAAGACCGCCATTTGTACCACCAATGTATTCTTTTCCATCGTCTGCATTCAAATTCGTCTTCATTTTTTTTACATTTTTGGTGTACAAAAATGTTTTAAATAAATAATATAAGACTGTATTGACATGATGCTTACGACCAAGCTCGCTATCTAGATAAACGCATGCAATTGTATCAGAATAAAAGTGGAAACAATCTTTTTATGGATGCATCTGGGATACTTATAATGTAACTAACATTAAAGCAACATAATACTAGCAATTCACGCTATCTCAATTCCATAGTATACCATCCATGATACGATACGATTCCATGATACGATCTTTTATTCCTATAAAAACTAATCATTGAAAGAGAAATAATTTGGTTTCTTACTTCGATATATATGTACCACGTACTAGATTTGGCGTTCCGAACATTCACTGTGTTCAACTGAATTGAACTGTTATCCATTCTAACTGATTTTAATATGGTGTGAATATTAATGCTTGTGGCCCGTATACGGAGTGCGCTCATAATATAAAAACGCTTGTCTTAGTGCAAACTTGGATGTGAATAACAAATATTAGAGAAATAAGTACAAATTATTTGTTATTTAAGTGAATAAAATTAGATTATAACAGTGACATTTTGGTTGCCATTTTAGTTCAGATTTTGAACAAATAGTTTATATGGATGTTCGTGTCTATATAATATACGTCAATGGTTTCTTGTTTGTTTGTTTTGCAGTTGATAATAATAATAACTACTTAAATGATTTTGAAAAATATTTCACTAATAGGAATCTTCTTTAATTGAGTGCTATAAGCCACTTTTAGCTCGGCGCGGCAATGGCTGTTAACGCTGGCAGACCGCGAGCAATAGCTAGCTAGCTAATATTCATGGTGAATCTCTGATTGGGTGGTAGCTAGTTATGCAATAGTTGCATCTACGATCATCAAGATTATTAGGGTTTCTGACGAGTCTATTGCCATTTGGAAGATGCAATCTAGTTACGTGTATTCATTAAAAATAAAATGTCCATATACAAATATACACACCTTAAATCGCGATTAAATCATTGCCGATATAACACAATATATCTATACTATTATATAAAGCTGAAGAGTTTGTTTGTTGAACGCGGTAATCTCAGGAACTACCGGTTCGAATTGAAAAATTCTTTTAGTGTTGAATAGCCCTTTATTCGTGAAAGGCTATAGGTTATATATCATCACGCTATGGCCAATAGGAACGGAGCAATTACGAAAAATGTTGCAAAAACGGGGAAATTTCATTACTTTTGAGAGCTTCCATTACGTGTCCAGCGTTAACGGTTGAAGTTATGCGTAATCATAAGTGACGGGATTGTTCCTCTTAAAAAGTTCGAAAAATATATGATAAAACAAAAGTCCCCCGCCGCATCTGTCTGCCTGTCTGAAGGCGTTAAACTCAAAAACTACCCAAATGATTTAGATGAAATTGGGTATGGAGATGGTTTGAGACCCCGGGAAGAACATTCAAGAAGATTTTTATAACGGAAACCTTTAGCCCGGAAGAACTGTATCACGCAGGCGGAGCCGCAGGCAAAAAGTAGTAATATACTTATAAGTAAATTCGTACTTCAAGTATTTATTTTGTAATATATTCGCATTATTATTAAATTTCTTCTTATACTGGATAATTGTTTCTTTATATCCGTTCGTACTTCATCATTCCTTAGCAAAAATTCTCTAGCTATATTTTGAATTGGTCTTAAGCATAAAACATTGAAGGAGTCATTTATTTCTCATAATATAAAAATTTTAGACTACAAGACTGAAAAAAAAAACAAACTATTACTACTATTTCTAAATTTGATGAATTGATAGATCTGAAATAAATATTTATTAGAAAAGTAGGTATTCTTAATATGCATTTCATTCTGTACATACCAGGGCCCTTAATCTGTATGATAGTGTAAACGCGTAACGCGGCCGTGTCATGTTATCTTCGAGAAATGTGCGTGGAATGGCATTCCGTAAGCCAAATTTCTATAGTACTAAACATGATGCGTTGTGTTACGTGCTTGTTATACACTGTTAAAATAACGTGCGGGATAGGGAATAAGGCCCCTGAATATACTAAAATATACTAATTCAGAGTTAGTTAAAGGTATCGATCTACATTAGACACAAACAGATACAACAATATTTTGCTGGTGGTAGGATATATTTTATATCCACCCAGATAGCGACCACCGTACACAAGGCGTTAAAACCCGCCATAGTGGCCCACGTAAATGTGTCGCGTTCCGGGATCAGCCTATGTATATCCGGTTCCAACAGCCCGGCATAATTGTGTCGACTGTCGAGGGGTAATCATCTCTCGTCAGTCGACACTCATTGGATCCTACTCCACTTGCCATCAGCTGCAGTAGGGTCATATTTCCGTGCCCGGATGAAAAAAAAGTAATACCCCAAATCATACATGCGTAAATTTTCATAAATTTATACCGAAACGCCGCGTGAATCATAAAAAATGTAATTATAAACGAAGTCCTGATAACAAGCAACATTTTGTCGCAAATCCCATCAGAATAATGAAATGTAAACGTATTTAATTCAGTAAATAAATCCACGGAGCGGTTCCTAGGCCGGGACGTTTGAGTATTTGCCAAAATCGTGATTAGCTTTTGCCAGATGAAAATATGGCTGTTGCTTGTTCCAATTTTTAGTAGGATTGAATTTTTGTTTATTGCACTTTTCATTCGCATATTTATTTATATTGGTTTACAGATACAGTATCTTTACGTTTGTTTATTGGAGTTGCTTATGCCAAATTGTACAAAAAAATAATTAATGAATGATTGTTTAAAAAAGTATATATTATGCGCGCTGTTACTAACAGTTCCATCATAATTCCCTGCTTGACTTTTTTTATTACGAATATATACGAAGTTTGCAAACGTTCTGTCATAATATTTCCCTAATGAAATCAAAATTATTGGGTTTCATATTAGTTATGAAAATTTCAATTTTTACAACACGTAACATAGTGTTACGAAGGCAATATAATAATAATAATATCAGCCCTGTGTTATATACTTGCCCACTACTGAGCACGGGCCTCCTCTACTACTGAGAGGGATTAGGCCTTAGTCCACCACGCTGGCCTAGTGCGGATTGGTAGACTTCACACACCTTCGAAATTCCTATAGAGAACTTCTCAGATGTGCAGGTTTCATCAGGATGTTTTCCTTCACCGTTAAAGCGAACGATAAATTCACAAAGAATACACACATGATTTTAGAAAAGTCAGAGGTGTGTGCCCTTGGGATTTGAACCTGCGGACATTCGTCTTGGCAGTTCGTTAAACACCCAACCAGGCTATCGCCGCTCGTAATAATGTCATATATAATGAATTATTTATAATTTACTTGTCTATACTTATTTATTACTGGTTAATGACAAAAAAGTTTTGGACACAATAGATACAATTCATAAAACTTTATAAACACGATTTAAAGACTTTTTTGCAGTTCCAACATATTAGTTTTACACACACTTTCACTTCCCTCCGCGCGCGCGCACGGTGCGGTGACGTACTTACGCACTGATTATTAAAATTGTGCAAATTGCGTTTAGGGTTTGATTATCGGCTCGTGGGCTGTTTCTGGTTGTGTGGTGTTGTTCTGTGTACTACGGTCCGTAAGTTTTTGAGTGTTTTATTTCGGATTTTTGAAATAATTATCAAATTGTTTCATCGGTAAGTGCTTTTATTTTTATTTTTATTGCGAGGGTACTTGGCCGGTTGCCGTAAAGGTAATAAGTATTTCTATTCCGTGTATTTAAATGAACTTAGTATTTTTAATAGCGTTTAATTCAATTTAACATGCCAAATAATAACGACGACCCGCCTGATCGGGGTCCAAACCCTTTTCGTAAAAGCGGAATAATATCGAGATCGCCTTCTTCCGCAAAACCCAAGCGACTTTTTTAGTGAAAATTCGCCGTCAATCAATGCTTCACCGGAAATAAATCGATCCGCATCTCAAAATACGGTTTCGCCTAGGTCCGACGATAACATTGAAAAAGAGGATAATTATTGCGATTTGGTTTCTGAGGCCGCGAATTATTTGTCCAAAATAAATGAACTCGTGAATGATCAGGGTTCACGTATGAACGTCGCGAATAAGTCTGCGATAATGGACTTTACTCAGCGCATCACAGCAATCGTTTCGGTGTTGGCCCTAAAGTCATCGTGCAACGAAACCAAGTTGGCCAATGCGCAACGGGAGCTAGAAGGTATCAATAATTGTCCCCGTCCTACTCCACCCAAAGCGGACGGCAAAATGACCTACGCGAGTTCCGTTAAGCTCCGTCTGCCAAAACAAGCCCCGGCAATGGAGCCTCGCGCGCCTCTCCCGTGCGTAGAGGCTTACCCGACTAGCGAGCGGACAGCTGATCTCACGTCATCGTCTGCCACGAAACAGGCGCTGTTTAATGCAATTAAACCTAGCGACGATGGGTTTTAAATCGTAGGCGTTAAAAAAACCGCGAAAGCTGGCGTTGTACTTCGCGTTGCCAACGAACGTCAGATTCACAAACTCCAGTCGGTGGATGCATTAAAATCAGCTGGTTTACGTTTAGAGAAACCAAAAGGTCGACGTCCGCGAATTTTAATTAAAGATGTCCCATCCTCAATGGAAGACAAACCGTTTTTAACAGCTTTGTATCGGCAAAATATTAAGGATGAAATGCCAATTAAGGAGGACGATTTCATTAAATCCGTAAAAAATCGTTCGGCGACGTAGTTTGGAACACGGACGTAAATGGATAGGCGTGGAAATTGATTCGGAAGTGAGAAAACATCTAGTTGCGACCAAAGACAAACTATTTATAGATTGGGCAACTTGCAGGTTTATTGATGACGTGGAGATAGTCCGCTGCCTCAATTGCCAACAATACGGGCATGTGCATAAGTTCTGCACCATTAAAACACCAACTTGTGCCGTTTGTGCCGAGGCACATGAAACCAAGGCTTGTCCACATAAGGACAATCGTGATTTTAAGCCCGTATGCGCAACTTGCAAACGTTTTAAGAAACCCCACGACCATCGCTGTGGGTCTCAGGAATGTCCGTCATACAAACATAAATTAGAAACCCTCATTTTGTCAACTAATTATTAAATAAATTTAATATGGATAACTTTATTATCGGACAATTAAATCTCCACAATAGGGTGGCGACGTTGGCATTAGATACGTTAGTTCGGGATTATAAACTCGACGTTGTACTTGTACAGGAACAATATCAACACGCTCGACTGCGTAGCAGAGTCGTACAGCTTGATAGCAGCTCACGAGCTGGCATTTATGTAGCGAACTCTAATTTCACTGTAACTTCAGTGCGTAATCTCATGACGTCACACTGTGCAGTCGCGGAGG
Organism: Manduca sexta; assembly: GCF_014839805.1. Taxonomy (NCBI): domain Eukaryota; kingdom Metazoa; phylum Arthropoda; class Insecta; order Lepidoptera; family Sphingidae; genus Manduca; species Manduca sexta. The sequence goes on from NC_051138.1 coordinate 13,567,629, forward strand.
TTTCAAATCCGAGCTGTAAGGTTTTCATAGTGAGCTGTTACTTTCAATACTCGGACCCGGTAGGACAACATATACACCATCTCCGCCAGGTTTTACGATCACTTGCAGGTCGTAAAGTAATTATAGGCGCTGACGTTAATGCATCATCTACTCTTTGGTATGGCAAATATCGATCCACCGATACCGATCGGCGTTGCGCCGTCGAAGATTTCATCGCAGAGATGAATCTTGGTATTCACAATACTCCCGATGCACCACCAACTTACTGTAGCCCTACGGGCGAGTCTTCTATTGACGTCACACTTTCTAGTGGAGACGTTCGACTTGATAGGTGGCGTGTCCTGCCGGATGCGTCATGTAGTGACCATCGCCTGATTGTGTACGAATTCTTGCCTAGATTGACACAAGGTTTTATTCATAACAACTATGATTTTAGATATAAAACTAAAGGGGCTAACTGGGACTTTTTTAGCTCTTTATTTGCTAGACATGCCAGAGATTTTACTCGCAATGATCTCTCACCTGAAACATGTGCTGAACTTATGTCGGCCACGTTCACATACTGTGCAGATGTTGCTATCAGTCGAGGTTCAATTACAAATACTCGTAGATGTGATTGGTGGAACGAAAATCTAGTCCACCTACGCCGAATTTTTCGTAGGGCGCGCAGGAGGTTTAACAGGCTTAAAAAGCGTTGTGTCACAGGTGACACTTTTACATCTGCTTTTAATGAACTTAAAATTGCCAGGTCGCACTATAGAGCAGCAGTACAAAAATCGAAAGGTAATTTATTGCGTAAAATCGCCGCGCGGTTAGATAAGGAGGGCCCTTGGTCTTCTTTATACCAAGAGTTTAAAGCAAATAGACCAATTAATTTATCTTACATCGATAATATTAAATTTAATAATAGCTATACGACTGGTATTGAGGAGACTACGGAAGCACTGTTGCATTCACTTATACCCGATGATATTATTAATGACAACAATTATCACAACCAAATTAGAATGTGGGCCGCGGAATTGCCAAACTCTCCAGTCTCAAACCTTGTGACATTAGATGAATTTATTGCCATTGTTGCATCTCTGCCGTTAAACAAAGCCTCCGGCGAGGATAAAGTGTCTAACAAGATGATTAAAGAAGCGTGTAAATCAGCCGGAGATTCGTTACTATCTGTCTTTAACCGATGTATTGCTGAAGGTATATTTCCGCGAATATGGCGCTCTGGTTTCATTCGAATAATACCTAAAAGTGGCGACAAGGCTCCCGATGATCCCAAGTCATATAGACCTATTACGTTGTTACCATCTTTAGGTAAACTTCTAGAACGCCTCATTGTCCCTCGTCTGCTACCGGGCGGACCAGTATTTCACAAAAATCAATTCGGATTTACCATAGGTAGGTCGACTACAGACGCGGCAATATCGGTTAGAAGAACAGTAAGTATATCGGAACATAAATATGTACTCGGTATCTTCTTAGACATCTCCGGTGCCTTCGACAATGCTTGGTGGCCTATGATACTTCTTAAGTTAAAAATACGAGGCTGCTATAGGAATATATATTCCCTAATTTACTCATACTTCTCGTACGGAACATCCAAACTGAAACTCGGCCACCATGCCGTGTCGAAGTCGCTGAGTATGGGATGTCCACAAGGCTCAGTTGTAGGTCCTTATTTATGGAATTTGAGCTTCGATGATTTTCTTTCAATTCCCTTACCTGTAGGATGCACTTTAACCGGATATGCGGATGACGGCCTCTTACTAATAGAATCTAATAGTAGATCGGGGCTTGAAAGTTTGGCGGATACGTGTTTACAATTAATATCTGATTGGGGTGAAAGAAATCGCCTTACATTCGCACCTCACAAAACGTTCCAACTGCTTTTAAAAGGTATATTAAAATCACCGCCGCGAATAAAATTTAATAATATTGTTGTAAAAAGGAAAGAATCGGTTTGTTATTTAGGTTTGATTTTAGAACGAAATTTTTCCTTTCTAGAGCATATAAAAAACGTCGGGGAAAAATCAAAACGTAACTTTTACGCCTTGACAAGGATATCGACCTCTACGTGGGGACTGTCTTTCACTACGCTCAAAATCATCTATGGAGCGACTTACTTAGCTTGCATTACATACGGATCACCTGTATGGGCCGATAGGGCAACTATCGGTGCTGTGCGCAGGAAACTGCTCCAGAGTCAACGATTAGCGTTGATATTCTTGTGCAAGGCGTATAGAACTGTTAGTACAGAAGCTTTGCCTGTCCTCGCGGGTGTACTCCCTGTCGATTTGGAGGTACAGCGTCGCGCCGCTATGTATTACTCAACCAGAGAGGATATGGATAAAAGTTTCTTACGTCTCGCGAGCTCTTAAGAATCGATAGACTATTTAAAACGCACACTGATGTACACAACGAGTTATTAAATGAATGGCAATGTAGGTGGGACTCGTCTTCGAAAGGGCGTCATTTATATAAATACTTTCCGTACGTTCGCGATCGCCTAATTAAAACTTGGCTAGAAATAGATTACTGTGTATCGCAATTTCTTACCGGCCATGGTAATTTTAAGGGTAAACTGTTCTCATTTAGGCTGGTGGATTCTCCTGCGTGCCCATGCTCTACACCTGGTTACGAGGTTGAACAATCTGCTCATCACGTACTTTGGGAGTGTGGTCTCTGGCATGAAGAGCGCAACATCATGTTAAACAGTATGCAAATAACATCTGGGGTTGTATACTACATGGACCTTGTTGAGACTAGACGGAATTTCCGTGCTTTCCGGCGTTTTGCCATGCCTATTGTAATCAAATCTAACAGCTCATGTGATAGGACCCTTTCATTTAATTTTATCCGTGGTGCTTTTATAACTAGCTTATCTAGTTGTAAACGTCCCTATCCTTGAGGTTAAATCGCCTCCATACATCATGATTTTGTCACCCGCATTGCTCTGGAGGGAAGTGGACAATTAATATTTCCAACTCCTCCCTATTTTTTCTATTTGATTAATTTCGTTGCGGGATAATGACATATTAGTTTTCCCTGAGACTCGCCGAGCTTCACTGCTCGGTGTCACAAAATGCGTGCCACTGCTGATCCTGGCTTACAGGAGTTGTAGTGGTGGGTGTGAGGGCGGGAAAGTCTCTATATTAGTTTTACACTGTTGGAAATAAAAATACCTAGCCAAGAGCGTCGGAAGAGGTCACTGTCGCGTCGGGCGATTCTCGCTGTCTTGAGTGCTATAGTTGCGAGGGTTGTTAACAATTTTGAAATAAAGGTTTATTTCGAGATAAAAAAGTAGGGTCGTTTGTTTATTTGTTATATATAGTGTATTAAAAAATGCCGCTTAGGCGTAGCTTTAGGGTACTGTGATTTAGAGTTCAGGGGCACTTCAGCCTCTCGTATCGAGAGGGGACGCAGGACGGTATCGTTCAAGGACGGTACCGCGGAGATTAGTGCAACAAGATACACCGGGGCCGTCTCTTTTACGCCGAAAAGGTACCGAGGGCTTTGGTTGGTATGCCGGTGTAGGGCATACATGGGTTAGGGACTCGGTCCAATGTTCACTCGGATGATGTTTTACTCTCGATTGTCAACATTGGGCCGTAAGATCGGTGGAATTAATGTAACCGTTCCAATCACCCCTGGTGGTAGTGATAATGCATTTTTTATTGTGGTGTATTACGATACGACTGTCGCGCTGTCCCAGGTTCGATCGCGGGTTTGTTAGTGACATTGGTCCCTTTAGCCCAGTGATAATGTAATGTATAAGTAAACTGCAATACATTGTCTGAACTGTAATAATTTTTTTATCTACAAACCGTTCTGGTTAAAATAAGATTGCGAGTTTCTAAAGTCCACAAAGATAAATCTCGTTAAGAAATTATACTTGGAGTTGTGTTAAGTTCTTAATAATATAATGAATTCTATTTTGTCAATAAACTAATCATGCCTAGGTAATAAACTAAACTAATATATTATGTGTAGTGTGTAATAACTTAAATGATATAGCTAAATATTATGACTTTGATGCAGGTTTTGTGTAAATGACACTCCAGTGAGGATATTATTATTATCTACGGAATATCCACTGCTCAACATAAATCGAACGCTTTGATACTTGAATAACACCAAGGTATAGAGGTGAATGCAAATACAACTATATTCAGGGTCGTATTCCGTATACGAGGGTATATCCGTCTTCTTGCAATAATGAGCATTCTAAATGAAGGATTGCTTTTATACACATATAGGTATAAAAGTGAAACATCTACTATTTACCTAAAGCTATCAAAGCTGTTCTTCGATTAGAACGCCCGTAATTGCAAAAAGACGGATTTACCCCCGTAGACGGAATAAGGCCACCTTATAATAAAATAACAATAAATATTAGTGTTTTTTTTTAACTTTATTGTACACCAAAAGACACTGTCTTTAAAATGATAAAGGCAGAAAGGTGGTACAATTGGTGACTTTTTTTTATTAGGTTCACAAAGCTGGTTGTACACGGTAACCAGAGTTCAAGACAAAAATATTACATTATGTTCATTGACAAAAGTGAACAACCTTCTTGAAGTGAACACAACATGCATTAAATTACTTTATCTCTAAAAGTAATATTTTATAGACAACCAAGGGACTGTGGTAAGAGAAGTAGAGAAAAAAGGTAATTTTTCGGTACTTTACTAAGTTTTTACTGAGAAACGCTGTATGCGTATTTTATACATCGTTTTGTCTTGCTTCCTCTGACGATAAATATCACTCCACATAGCGAGAGAAAACATTGAATAACTATAATGCCGGAACTTAACCATCGTTTTTCAAAAAGTATAATTTTACAGATGTGAATAAATATCCACGTTTATTAAAGATTTATGCGTCAAAAAACACGATTTTTCAATACAACTTAGATGATTTGGACTTGAACTTTACGCTTTTTAACTACGTTGAAAAAGAAACAATATTTATCATTCGTGACTTGTTTCATTGGGAATATAAAAGCTATTCTTCCAAAATAAATATATTTTTGAAGGAATTTTTATACGTAATATCGCGTTACGCTCTATATCATTCGAAGCGAAAATATTCCAAAGCCACTTACGAGGACCTTCAGAATGTATTATTAATCTCCTAACGTTACGGATCGCGTTTATTTTGTTTATTGTAGAAGGAGAATATCATTGGAGATGATAATCAACGTTTTGCTTCAACTCTTGCTTTAAACTGTTAAAATTTCACTTAATTTTAATTTGAGGATAGCTAATAGTTGTTAGTGAATAGAAGATGTTAAAGGAGCCCTACACCGAAAAGGCTGAAATAGGCTAAAACAGAAGAAGAATAGTTGTTACAATAATTTACATTAACTAGGGTGCCCACTTTTTGCCAAGTATGTTCCGTCCCATGATATGATGGAGGGCGAGCCTATCGCCATATCGGTCACAAATTCCAGACTCCTGTCTGATACTGAGCAGAAAAACCCAAATATCACTTTTCCCGACCCAGAATTCGGACCCAAGACCTCAGAGCGCTGCTGTACTGCGCATGCAGTACACCTAAGCCAACGAGACAATCTATGATTATCTTTCTATTTCATAAAATTACCTTTGTAGGCTTGCTAGTGTAACATGAAATCGATAGGTATAGTAAATGCACAAGAATCAGGGGAGTAGTTATTGCCTTCATCAGCCGTAGCGATGATACAAGAACCCCGACCTTCGTGGCCCATGCTGAAGGGCCCCAACCGTTTTATGGCAAATTTCGCCACTGACAAGAATAAATTTCGTTTTCACCGCGACAGAAGATTGCCTAAATCGATGAGATGTTTTGACGTATCAATGTTATTGGAAATTAAATTAATCAAAGAACAACGAATCCCTCCTAGCCGATTTTCGGCCACGGCGGCCAATCTCAACAGAGATCAGCCAGGTACGCAGGAGATATTACAGTGCACAAGTGTGTGCGCAATACACAGGTGCACTCTGTTCCTTCACTCTCATAGTTCTATGAGACGGCAATCCGACATTACCAGAGAGATATCAGGCGCAGGACCAACGGCTTTCCGAGGCACGGGGGTATCACACCGCCAACTTCCTGACTCCGAGCAGCGACTGAGCAATTTTTAAGATGGAAAAAGCCAGTCATAATTATTTTAGTCCGACCCGGGATTCGAACCCAGGACCTCAGCGCGGCAGTCGTACTTGTACCGTGTATACTTACAACTACGCCACCGAGGCAGTCAAAAAACAATAACTAGCAGATGACAATAAAATTTCTAAAACAGTTTCTTGTTACTAACATTATTTCCTAAAAGTCCAAATGATGAGTAACAAACACTCAAACTTAAAATATTATGCTACATTTCACTCAATGAAATACTGACAATACAAATAAGAAGAAAAAGCCTTTTTGCTGGTGAAAACAATTGTTTGAATAAATAGCGACAACTAAACACCATGGTACGCTTTTGTGAGTTAGTCTGACTAGCGTTACTCAAGTGATGTACAGTTAGCTACAAAAGCAGCTGAAAAAATTCAAAATTACAAATCACTTTGTAGCTTTTGGTTCCGTATCAACAAACGGTTTGAATTTGCTTAAATGCATTTCAGAAGTTAATGTGTAAACGTTTTGAAGATTTCACTATGTTCAGCTATTTTTGTAGCTGACTGTACATAGTCGGGCAACAGTTAGTTAGGATAAAAATTAAGTCACATACTTTCCTTACCAATTAAAGTTATTAGTATTTTAAAAAATAATTTATGGACAATTTCTTTTACCTCACATCAAATGAGATGACAAAAATTTAAAACTACAAGTCGAATTGAGAACCTCCTCCTTTTGTGAAGTCGGTTAGGAATAAAATACTTACTAGTTAGAATACCAACTGAATCAATTTATATTTTCTATATTAAAATAAGAACAATGCATTTGTGCGTGCTGTGTATCTACTCTTTTAATTGGTACACACAACAGAATGTGATCTATGTTTACATTTGATAGTGAAACTGCTTACGCGTCCGCATGATAAAGTTATTTCAGGACAAAAAACCCGCTATATATTTCCGGGAAGAGTAAGCAGCCTATGTTCTTCCCAGGGTTTCAAACTATACATACCAAATTTCATCGAAATACGTTGGGCAGTTTGTATCGCGTCCAGACAAGCAGACAGATGCGGCAGGGGACTTTTCCACCACGGTATCCCCTGCCTGTCGTAAGAGGCGACTAATAGGGGCCACGAAGGGGGTCGTCGGCGGGCAGCAGGGGGCTGTCCACCCTAGCGCATTTCTGTGCATCCTCTGCACATTTTTCGGTTGACCCCGGGATGGACGGCAGTGTGTAGTTGGCCTCACGCTGCCGTAGACGCCGAGGGCGTCCTTCGGTGCGCGGGGCTTCTGAGCCCCCATAGGAGACGGGCCGCAAGGCGGCACCGCGCAGGGGCGGCTGCGGTCGCAGGCTAGACACTTCAACGTCAGAGGAAGCCCGCAGCCGTCCCTAATGCGCCGAAGAGGGCCACCGCGGAGTTTTAGCTGGTAGGCCGTGCATAGGTTAAGTTGTACATAGGGCTAGGGACTCGGCCCGGCGGTCGCCCGAAGGTCACCATCAAATCCGGGCGGCTCAACGCCGGGCCGTAAGGCACGGTTACCCCAGCATAACCGCTCAGTCGCCCCCCACGAAGGCTGGGCGGTAGTAATAAGGCACTTTCTCCGCGAAACCAAAAAAAAAAAAAAAAAAAAAGGGGACTTTTTTATGCTATATTTTTTTGGACTTTTAAACGGAGACAATTCCGTCATACATGTTTGTTGCGTAACTTTAACCGTTTACGCAGCCCACGCAATAGAAGTTTTTAAAAGGAATGAATTCTTCCCGTTTTTGCAACTTTTTTCATTGATGCTGTGCTCCTGTTGGTCATAGCTTGATGTTATATAACCTATAGCTGTCCTCAATAAATGGGATGATCATCATTAAAAGATTTTTTCAATTTGAGCCAGTAGTTCTTGTGAGTAGCGCGTTCAAACAAACAAACAAAAAACTGTTCAGCTTTATATAATAGTATAGATAGATAAGAAATGTGTGTAGTGTTGGAGAACCTTAATTAAATAAACAAAGAATAATATATTAATAATTCTAGTAAGTAATCAATCTGATAGATCCATGAAGAGGTCCACTTAAAGAAAAATGAATTTTCAAAAACAGTCTGTACCTCTTGTTAAGTTTCCATATTTCTTCAAGATTAATGGTATTATAATCATCTTTGCGTTAAGTGGCGGCGTCAAACCACCGGTTCAAGAAAAAAGGTTCGCAAATCACTGATATTTTTTATTTCATCGTGCACGCAATTGATTTTTTTCTTTATAAGACAGCTAAGGTTCAAATGGAAACATAGTATTATATTACAATAAGTTTGTAGAAAAACTAAAATAACACATGAAACTTACTCTCACACACATCATCACGCATTTATCCCCGAAGGGGTATGCAGAGGCGTAACCAGGGCATCCACTTTTCGCCAAGTGTGTTCCGTCCCATGATGTGATAGGGGCGAGCCTATCATATTGAGCATAAATTCCAGACTCCCGACTGACACTGAGTAGAAAAACCCAAATATCACTTTGCCCGACCCGGGATTCGAACCCAGGACCTCAGAACGCTATCGTATCGCGCATGCAGTACAACTACGCCACAGAGACAATTCACATGTACCTCGCCAAATAAAATGCTCAAATGGAACTTGACAGGACAAATTATAAGATGTAAATGGACAAAGGATGTCATGGAATGGTATACCAGGTATGGAAAGAGGAAAGGGGCAGACAGAAACAAAGATGGTCCGGTGATTTAAAAAAAGAACTGGGAAATAGACGGATGAGACTGGCAACGAGACCGAGACCTGTGCAAGACTATGGGAGAGGACTCCGCTGTTAAGCAAGACAGCCAGATCAACTTCGATGCTGAGTAAAGAAAAACAAATTTTTAATTTGTAAATATTTTTTTTATTTATATTATTATTCTAACGGTAAAATCACCTGGCATTAACTGCTTGACATCGTCGAATAATTCGACATTTTTTTCATACCGAGAGAAAATTTAAACATTGCGCCATAATTACAATTCTACATATTTGCTTGTTTATCAACATCCATTATCCCACAACTGTGCAAATAATCCTTTTGACTTTAATCACTCGTCCATTGGAAACGAATTTTAACTATTAAACTTGTAACAAAAACCGCTTTTTGGATGCGTAATTATCAGTGGCGAAGCGTCTAAGCAAACAGATTCCAACCGGCTTCCCTTGTAGGTTTATTTACGTTTCACACAGTTTTTGATTTCTAATAAATTGGCTGCGATATACTTGGGCAATTTTTTTGCATCGGTTACCTTTCGAAAATTTGCCTTATCCTCATTGATAACTTTAACAGTACAACAAATTCACGTATAATGTAATGGAACACAATATTAAACAACATGCATATGAATACAGTAATGTTCAATTCAAAAGGCATATCACATCCGTCTAGTTTCAGCTGAAACTTATTCATCAAACGCGCTGTTTTGTTTATATACCTATTCGAATAACTTAGCCGTGCGCACACGCGCGACAGCAACAACACGATTTTTTGCCTTATAATATTAGAAAGCAGGATTTATTACACAAACTGAGGTAAACGATTTCCTAATTGATGTTGATTTGGAACGAAACATATCTATTTTGCTTTAGATTCATTTGACTATCGTCAATAATAATAGATGAAAGAAGGAAATTAAAACGATTTATTAGTCATACTCGGAAAATAAACAAACATAATGTACCTAAATTAACATTATAATTGCAATCAAAAATGGCTGGTCGCGGCTGTGACCGGTATGTGACCACTCAGCATGAATTTTTCAGTAATCACCTTAAGTGATTTATCTAGAGTAAAATTATTCGAACATGAGTGATAAAATTTGTAACATAAACCTGGAGATCGATAGAATACTGAAAGAGCTGTAAGTCCGTACACCGAGTCTTAATGCAAGCCAGCGTAACATAAACCAGCAAAACCTATGCCATGAAATTAACCCAATCCTCCCTACGTTTCCGGGCGGTAAACAACCCTAAATCCATATTAAAATACAATTCAAGTTTGCTCGTAAAAATGATCGCTAATAAGAAAGTAGACGTGGTTCACGCACGGCATTGCGTGCGGCACGAAATAAACAAATCCGTTATTATTAGCAATTTCACTTGCTAACTGAAAATATTTAGTAGATAATGCTTGACGTAAAGGTTTGTAGACTGATTGATTAATGGAGTCTTGTTCCAACTTGTCAATTTTATTTATTTTTATTTATTTATTAGGGAAACATACAATATTTTAACTCTTATAAACTAGGTAACATAACTTAAAATACATAAATCAACAAAGTTTCCACTTATAGATATCTATTATACAGTACAGTAGATGCTATTGGTCAAAGTTACTAATCATTATCACATTTTTTTATTTTTTTTTATTTGTTATTTTAACTGCCAAATAATTACAAGTTCACAATTTATCAGTTATATATAAAAGAGATACAAAAAAAAAAAAAAAACTAGAAATTCCTAAGTTTACTATTAAAAATAAAAACGTAATTATTAAGTTGATTGCGTGTTCACAATTTTCCTTAGTTTTTTTTTATATGAATTAAGTTTTTCGTTAAAAATATCTATTGTACAATATTCTTTATTATATGTATGGCATACACGATACAAAAATGTGTTGCTGCAATAATTAGACTTACAAGTAGGTACATTAAAGAGCGTTTGTTTACGTAAATTTAAACGAGGGCATTTGATCTGTATATGATTTAACAGAATTATACAGTGTATATTATTTATTAGATTTGATAAATAATATACACTCACGCCTTTTAACCCCGTAAGGAATGGAGGAGGCGCAATTGGTGCACCCACTTTCCGCTGTATGTATTCCATCCCGTGATGTGATAATGCGCCTATGGCTTAACCGAGCACCAATTCTAGATTACGGGCTGGTACAAAGTAGAAAGACCTAATATAATATAATGTAACCTTTTTCACAAGTCATACATAATCAGGCAGCATAATTGTAAGAAGTTAATCATCTTTCGTCAATAGATTATCTATCTGGACTCCAGTCCTTATTTGTGTAGCGAAGTCACAACCATGCTTGTATAACAAAACAGACTATGTAGTGAATAACTTACTTAAAACCCTTAACTTAAATGGCATATCTCGTAAAATATAGACAGAAACTAAGTAACTCATACTCATTTAAAATTTATATCTGTTTAAATTGAATTACATACAAAAACATTTTTCATAAATTAGATCGTTTGAGATAAATGTGATTTATGTTTACTGAGAACTGTTAATGCGCAATGAGATGATAAACAGCAAAATAAATGTCAGTGATCGGTGCAAAAATATTTTCGTTTGGAGAGTATAGGTTGAAGTTTATATTTCCGTGGTAACGCTGGTAAAATTTCCATGATGCAAGTTCATAATCCTATGTTACTGCTTGAAAAAGTATAAAACATTTAAAGAAAAAAATGGCGTAGGTAACAATTTGAATTTAAGTACGTTATACTGGTAAATAGATAACAAGAAGTTTTTTTTCAAATTGATTAGTTATACTTGTATGATCTCGTCACTGCCCGCGTAAAAAAAAATCCGGGATAAAATTCCCGCTTCATATTATTCCGGGATAAAAAGTAGCCAATAGCAGTCGAAAACAACGAAACTCCCGATGAAGGAAAAATTCTAAATTGGTTTAGTAGTTTCTGAGATTAGCGCGTTCAAACCAACATACTCTTAAGCTTTATATAATACTAGCTTTTGCTCGATTAAAAAGTCGATAACTCGATAAAAGTCCCAATAAAAAAAGTATCCGATTTAATTATATATATATGGCTCACTATTTTTGTCATAGTGGCTTCCACATAAAAGGTAGATGCTGTCGCGGACTTTTATTTACAACTATTTAAGACAAACAATTCTACGGTACAGAATCTTTATGTAACTCTAACGGTTTAAGCAGCGTACGCCAGCATTTTTTTCCGACTTACATGATATGTATCGATATATTATGGTCAAAACACCCAAAATAATTATAAGTTGTAGCCTTTGTGTTATTCTGATGTATAACCAATATTATTGTAAAGTTTCACCCAAATCCGTTCAGTAGTTTCCTCGTGAAAGAATAACAAACATATACATCCATCCTCACAAACTTTCGCATTTATAATATAAGTAGGAAGTAGGATTAGTATAGATATAAATATTTAAAATAAACATACCACACATAAAAAAAATCATGTATTTTCCTTTCTAGTTCTGTAGGATAATATATGGGTGAAACATTAGACACAAATTAGACGATTTGTTTTTTGTGTTAGCACATAGCTGACTTCTAGAGCGGTTATTTTACTTAACGTTTGTGCTGTTACTAAACGATTTTTGTATAGGAATAGACTTTTTCTGTTCTACTTCATAAATGTTCTCTTGGGCTTCGAGTCGCCCTTGCAGAGTAAGTGTGGAAAATAAACAAGGTTTTCCGTCGAATAGAAACTTATATTTTAATAGAGTTAACACATTAGACAACCGTATTAGACTAGCACACATTGCTTAGTAACAGTACATTGTTATTTTATTCCAAATACAATAATTCAAAAAGATACATACTGTTACGCGGTCAGTTTACATTACATTATTAAAAATGCTTTGTATTTGTTTATGCAAACCTCAACATTTTCAAGTCCGTCTAATATTTGACACTGCTCTGACTCTTATTTCAACATGACAATTATATTATTGCAAACTATACTGTATGGAGGGTCTGAGATGGAGGGTAGAGGTAGGGAGTACCGTCTCAGTGTATCAAAAAGTGTCCATCAAAACAGGGAAAATAAGGGTGGCGCTGCGATCGCACAGGATAAAATTTTAATGAAAATATTGAATGAAGAATTTCATGTTAATTATGTAAATAATTGCGTAAACAGAATAATTATTTATATTTACATTTGCAACAAGTGTCAAATCGTTTTGTGCAAAATTTTAAAAAAATACTTTATGTAAAGAGTATAAATATTTAAACTTATTGAATATACATTGGTAGAAAGGTTTATTGACTACTTGACTCATGAAAAGATTTAATTTGTTTATTTGGCTTACTTCACTCACTATTAAAGCAACCACATTCGTATCGTAGTTTTTCGTACGCCAGCGCTATTGTGGTAGGTACTTGAAACTCTATTTTCAGCAAATGCTGGACACTTTTTCGAGTTCCCCTCCATATCAGACGTAGCTCCTTACCTCTACCCTCCATACTATACTGATATTATAAATAAAAAAGTAACTGTTACGTTTTGACGGCAAAATCACTAAAGCGATTTTGATATGTGTAGAGTAAGCTTAACCCAAAATCTAGCATCAGCAACGGCTTTTTCAAGCTAAATTCACAAAAAAAGAAAAAAATATCCAGGCTCAAAACAACACAGCGACTAATCGTTTGGGTGCAACACTGATATTTGTATTAATTTCAGCCGCGAGGTCCGCGCAATCTTCATTTGCACGATAATTACACGCTCTTTGTTCGCGTCCACCCATTGTAATGTCCGTTGTATGGTTTTTTCATCTCATAAATAACGCGGAACTCTGATAGAACGATGCTATGCATAATAAAACCGACGGCACGTTGCTTAAATTCCTCAATTTTGCATAATGCGTTTTCCATTCGACAATATTGTGAGTTTGATTGGATATACGCTTTTCGATACGCTTGGCTGAGGATATTGTTAACCCTACTGGTATAAATACAAATGTTTAAAGATATTTAATAAATCCCTCATTAAAGCGCTGTTTGGATGAAGTTTGGCACTCAGATAAAAAACTTCTGGGTTAACATGAAATAGATTTAAATGTTAAAAAAGCAAGCGTGTAGAACTACAGTTAAAAACCGGTTTATTATAATAAAAAAAATAAAATCTGTATCGCAAGTTTTTGTAGAATATACCCCCGTATTTCCATTTGTAGGCGGCGAATTTCGAAGAACTTTGAGTGGAATAATAAATGCTTTGCTAGATATATTAAAATTTTCATATGTAACTCACGTCAACGTCAGGCAGTGGTCTTTCCATATTAATATATCATACTTTTATATTATTAAAATTCACATTCTTAAACGCGTATCCTATTATATACTGTTATAGTGTGCTATAGACACGGGAAAATAATACTTATTGTTTTAGGAAAAAAACATGTATTTCTATCATTGGACTTTTTTATATGTCACGGCAGAGTAATCCCAGTGCACCTCATGCTAATGACGGTTTAATAGAATATTGACTGACGAGAGATGATTACCCATCGGTAGTCGGGACAATTATGGTGGCCTGTTGGAACCAGATATACGCATTACACAAGCTGACCCCGGAACGCGACACACTTACGTGGGCCACTATGGCGGGTTTTAACACCATGTGTACAATGGTCGTCATCCCAAGGTCTCAGGTGTTAAATTTCTACATTCAGCTACAAATACTGCTTTGCGAATAATCGTATGTAGTTGATATAAAATTTGGTAAGCGACACTACTCGACCCTAGTAACAAATAATCTCATGTGAAATATAAATTCATAAACTAAATAAGAAACCGTTACAAATATCGTGAAAATCAAATTGAACTTTTATTTAGCGAATGCAAAAAATAGGTTACGAATAAACGTGTGAAGTTAAATAAATGTCCTGCAATATTTAAACAAATATTTTATTATTACTCTGAATATCGTAACATCGTATGGCGATTTAGAATTTCATTTCCCAGTACGCTCTCGTTTTAGCACCGTGTGCATTTCACTGCATTCCGGATTCAGTTTTTATATATTTTTTTGTAAAACACATTCGCTTTGAGGGGTTGACGCTACTTTAATTTAAATACGGGTTTTGATGTTAATTTTCTTATTTTTGGTTATTTTTTTTTTTTTCTATAATAATAAGCACCAAAATTTGTGATTAAATATTATGGGTTGTATATCCACCAAAATATTTTGATGCACATTGTTCATTTATTCTGGCTACTTTAAGTATTGTAACAGATAATATCTATGAAAATTTCCCGTTATACCTCCTTTATATGACGAATTCAATAAATATTAATAACATTCCTAATTTAAATAATATTTTTTTACGAGTGGCCAGTGTTTTTCATCTTTTTATTACTTGTGGCCTTCGAAAATATCAAGCGATATAATTCGCACCGGAGGTCACTCCTATCCGAGATTTCAATCCTGAAACTGAGCTTTAAGCAATAATTAAACCCTGAATAATAGAAACTGGCCGGTCAAAGTTGAATTTTGAAACGATGTGATAATAATTATTTGCGAATTAGTAGTTTTGCATTATTAATTTAATATCGACATTTATAATCGTTAAAAGATAAGTAGAGGCGAAGGGCAAGGAGATTTAAGAAACAGATGAGGCCTAGGCTGAGTTCGGAAGAGATTCATTTTTGTAAAGGCTTATTATCAAAATCTGGAGCGTACAATACAATAACGAGTTCCGTGTTTGTGAATAAACAAGTCAGTCACAAATGACAAAGCAGTGCTTACACAGCAACAAAGCCAAAAATATAGTATAATGTTTTGTTTGCATCTTTCCTTTCAATTATAATCATTTGAAACATTCTTTCAAGAGTCTGTGTAAACTGTAAAGATGTGAGAACGTGCCAGCCTTATTTAACCTATGTATACGCTCCAGTCGCACTAGCCTAATAGGGAGATCACCTATATTAACTTATTAAACATTAATAGCGGCGATAGCCTAGTTGGTTGTGGAACGGACTGCCGAGACGAATGTCCGCAGGTTCAAATCCCAAGGGCACACACCTCTGATTTTTCTAATAAATTAAGTGTGTATTCTTTGTGAATTATCGCTTGCTTTAACGGTGAAGGAAAACATCGTGAGGAAACCTGCACATCTGAGAGGTTCTCTATAGGAATTTCGAAGGTGTGTGAAGTCTACCAATCCGCACTAGGCCAGCGTGGTGGACTAAGGCCTAATCCCTCTCAGTAGTAGAGGAGGCCCGTGCTCAGCAGTGGGCAAGTATAATATACAGGGCTGATATTATTATTGTTATAAACATTAATAATACAATATGTTGTAATAACGTAGTGTGGGACGCCCTCTGGCCAGATGGCGGGACAATTTACACAAGAGGGCTGGTAGCGACTGGATGCATAAAGCAGGAGACCGGGCTCTGTGGCGTACCTTGGGGAGGCCTATGTCCAGCAGGGGACTGCGACGGGCTGATGATGATGATGATGATGTTTATTTATTTGGAACGTAATAAATCCTTCACGATTAAAAAAATATCTGCTTATTTAAACCGGAATACCACATTGAATTGGGTGAACATCACAGATTTCAATTTACATAACGTATTAAACACCGCCGAAAATGGTAGTCCGCGTAACGCTCGCCTGGTCACAGCTCGGTGCCGGGATATTAGTCCCTAAACACACATTATTTAGCTGGATAATAATCGGGTAAATTAGCAGCTCGTAGAATGGTCGCTGGCGGCGCGTCGATCGTTTAGGTTAAAACATGCAGGGGTGAGGTTATTTGGAATGACTGTTAGGACTTCATTGAATTTATGTGCTTTTTAATTAAGGACTCTGCAAAATGACTTCTGTGCGCCTGGTGTTAAATGAAGTAAAGGAAACGGTCAACCGGTAAGGTTATAAAAGTATTGTGATATTGTTTGCTGGCCTGTTATTACAATTATAATGACAATTGGGGATGTATTTTTTTCATTCTTGGACTGCAAAGACCTTCTGGGCCTGATGATAATCGTCCTTACAAACTGTCGCATCTGGAATATTAGTAAGATTTTATGGATTACCACAAGATAAGCAATAAAGAATCCAATTGCTACGTAATCACTAGGGATATTATATTCTAATAAATTACGTTATAGATTGCTTACTTCTTTAACGTTGTCGAAATTCCGTAAAGCATGCTTACATTTTTTTTAAGGGGCACGTCACAGTGAATCCACTTAACCTGATTGTAAGTCAAATAACTCAAATAGAGTGTCAAGTGTATGAGGTATGATTATTTCGACAGTTAACAAAAGTATGCCGGCTATTTGAAGGCGGATTGACCCAGGCTGATACCGGAACGCTACATACATATGCGCTGGACAGACAGAAAAGACGTAGACGGGGCGCGGACATATTATGTCTCCTCCGCGTCCCTTTCATACAAAATGTATAAAAACGCTGCGAAGCAAAACATACAGAAAAGACAGGGCGCGGACACGACGCAGACACGACGCTTACTTGTCTGCGCCCTGTTGTAGAACACACAGAAAGAACGAGGCACGGGCGTGAACGCCAATGAACAGGGGTGCGGGCGGGGTGAGGCGCGGCTGCTGGCACTCGCGCTTTGCTTTTACACAAAACTACCTGCGTCCTTGAGTAGTTGCGAAGTGTTTAGAGAAGGAAGATCATCGTATATTAAGTGAAAATGCGGGACGACTATGAATTCAACGTTCAATTTTGTAGTTTAAGTTTAGTAATCCAGTTACTATATTTATAATAGACCAGAGTATTGCAATAACTCTCTGTATATTAGCGAGATACACCAACACAAAGACATCTTCATCTTCGGAAGAAGACATGTTATCGTGTCAAAATCGAACAGCTGAAAACCGTCACCTCTCGCGGCGCCCAGCGTCTCGTCCGTGCCTCGTCTTTTCTGTATGTTTTTAAAAAATTGCGACGGCGTGGCGCTTCGCCCCGTCGTACGTCTATTCTGTGTGTCCTGCGCCTTACGCGGGCCACTATGGCGGGTTTTATACCTTGTGTGCGGTGGTCATTATCCAGGAAAAATATTCAACCACCTAAAAATACAATACTGTTACAATAAAAATATTGTTAAAAACGTTTGAAAAACCGAGGCAGTTGGTCGTGGACAGTCGTACTGATCATTTGGTTGGTGAATTATTTGTGAAAGTATATCTGTACCCAGTGATAGTTCTTTTTTTTAATCTAATCTCTACAGTTACTAACAATACAATACATAACAATGTTGTCGATACACGTTTAATTTGCCACGCCCAAACGTTAACACTATTTCATTTATAGCCGGTTAAAATCCATAGTTACACCGTTATAAATGAACCTACCTATTATCACGGCAATCAGTAGGTCGGTAATCTCTAATTTGCTTATTGCATGCCAAATTTCCTCTCATTTGCGGCTTTAACGCGTGTTTAATGGTAATAAAATTTCAATAAGCTTCAGGAAAAAGGGCTTACTATAGGCATCAGATTTAACAATCTTTTTAGTAGTGTTTTTTAATGTTATAATTTTTGTTTAGTTTTATGTTTTTATTGTGACGGTGATGGAAGACTATTTGGATATTTTTATTTTTACGTTGAAAAATTTTGTTTTGTAAAAAGTAAATCAAAGTACCACATAAATGAATGTAAGACTTTCCGAGCCGAATTCACACCTATATGATGCCAATAAACCAATGAAGTGATACTTGATAGAAATTACTATAAGCTAATTAAAAATACCCCGGTGAAGTATTGCGTGGGCGATGTGACTACTGCTCTGCGATCTCAGGTTCAAATTCTCCCTTGGGAAAATGATATTGAGTTTTTCTACTCAATATCAGCACGGTGTCTGGAATTAGTTATATGGATATAGACTTGTCTCTTATCACATCATCGGACGGACTATACATGGCGAAAAGTGGGTTCCCTTTTAGCAACTTTGCTTACCCCTTCGGGAATAAGACGTTATAATTTTGTTTTGTTTGATTGTAAATAAAAAAATAATCATGAAATAGATTTATTAAATTTTTTAGTATGAGAATGGTATATTACAGTGGCGATGGGTCAATAATCATATAAACCGATTCGCGCTGGCTTCCGTTTCGTAATTTATGTAAAATTTAATCATCATTAGAAAGAATTGCAGGCCGCATTGATACATATAATTAGTCCTGATGTATTGTTGCGGGTTCCCTTTTAGAACTTTCGCCACTGGTACATTAGTCTTACCTTGTAAAGCTCTCTCTTTTGTCCCTTTTGGTTTAGTGTCTCTTGGGTTTCACAATAAATATGATTTAACATGAACCGAATTTATTTGCGCGGAAAATCAATAATACGTATATACGAACAAGGGAAGGAAGTGACTGGTGGGCCGCCCGTGGCGTCGAATGCTCTATGCAACCTTGATGTAATATTGCGTCATGCTATGTGCGTCCCTACAACTTAAATGTATTTCACTTAGACGCTTTTATATAAAAAATTCAAAGTGCCCGATTGGCTTCAAAGGGAGTGGTCATGATCCCATTAATTTTCCTGTGGATTCGCCACTGAGTGCCGCCTCCTTCCTTAGACGTTTAGCATTCTCGAGAGAAATCTTTTACGCTCCTGTTTTTTGTATCGTAAATGGAAAGTTTACACTTTGTTTTTGGTAAGAAATGTGTATTTATAGATTAAGTTATATGAATAAGCAAATTGTATTTTTTGTTTTCAATTATTCGTTACTATTCTAGAAACATATCAAAACTTTTTATATAAAATTCGACATAAACTCAAATTAATAACAAACATACGAATAGAGGAAACAAGTAACTTACCCCAATTCACTTAAAAATAAAACTAAATGGCTGCTAGAGCATGACACAAGCAAATATTAAACTTTTTAAAATTTAAGAGGAAAGAAGACTTTATAATACTGAGAAACCCCTTTATAATGTACTGCAAAAAATAATGAACGATACGAAAAACAAAAGTATTTACACGAAAATTATTTCTTTCACGGTTAAAACTTAAAAATTAAAGTAATTAACGTAGTAGAGATACATCTGTGTAGATGGTTGTGAAGCCTAATAATTATATTAATAAGAATGATCCATATTAATCAGTAAACTTTTGAAAGGCTCGAAATTACGAAAGGAAGTTACGAGTAAATTCTAACGCGTTTGGCTAACATTTGATAATTTATATATAACACTATACGTTAATGCTTCAGTAATATGTCATAAATAAACCTTTGAGAATGTTATGCATTTTTTTTTTATTCTTAACTAGCTTTTGCTCGCGGCTCCGCCCGCGTTATAAAGTTTTTCAGGCTAAAGTTTTCCATTATAAAAGTAGTAGTTTCCCGGGAGCCTATGTTCTTCCCAGGGTTTCAAACTGTCTCCATACCAAATTTTATCTTAATACGTTGGGTAGTTTTGAGTTTAAGACGTTCAGGCAGACGGATGCAGCGGGGACTTTGTTTTATAATATATTTTTAGAACTTTTAAGAGGAATAATCCCGTCATACATCATTGTTGCATAACTTTAACCGTTTACGCAGCGCACGCAACAGAAGCTCTCAAAACTAATAAATTGTCCCCGTATTTGCAACATGTTTCATTACTGCTCCGCTCCTATTGGTCATAGCGTGATGATATATAGCCTATAGCAATCCACGAATAAAGGGCTATCCAACGCAAAAAGAATTTTTCACTTTGGACCGGTAGTTCCTGAGATTACCCCCCAGATCAGGGGCTGACTGAGAGTGTTATAAACGTAAGAGTAGACAAATATAATGAGAAAGCTTCGAACTGCTAAGCTATCGGGAGTTACATTGTGAGTCAACCATAAAAGATAGACATATGCTGTCGTGGGAAATTTTTTACATAATTTTAAGGAGAACATTTCCGTCATACATGATTTCTGTGTAGCTTTAACCATTAAGGTTGCTCGCGCGACGGAAGCTTAAAAAATGGAATAACTTCACCCGTTTTCCCAACATTTACCTTCACTGCTCTGCTCCTATTAATTGTAGCGTGATGAAAAGTATACTATAACCAGCACAGGAGTATGACAAATAATTGTACTAAGTTTCGTTAAAATCCGTCGAGTAGTTTTTGTTTCTATAACGGTTATACAGACAGACAGACAGACAGACAGACAGACAGACAGACAGACAGACAGACAGACAGACAGACAGACAGACAGACAGACAGACAGACAGACGAACAGACAGACAGACAGACAGACGGAGCAGACAGACAGACAGACAGACAGACAGACGGAGCAGACAGACAGACAGAC